>NC_133659.1:13586657-13886657 GCF_037893015.1 Macrotis lagotis
CACTGTCACTTAACCTTGGGTAGCCTGTATTCTCATCTATAAATGGAAACTATATTGGCACCTGGGTTGTTGTGAGGAACAAAGAAAATATAGTTATATGTGTGTATGTATAAACACATACCTACATACACATAAAGATATGCATATTTTTCAAACCTTAAAGTGCTGTGCTAGTTCAAAGGTCATCAGGTTCATTGCCTATATTTTACAGATGGGGAAACTGAGAGCCAGAGGGCTTAAGTCATGTTTCCAGAGTCATGGTGTAACCCCAGGGCTGGATTTTTATAGATTTTTGACCTCACTGATAGCTGCACTGGCTGACCTCTAGGTCCCTTCCAGCACCAAGCCCATAAATTTCAGCTGGTCCACCTCTTCATGTTACAGGTCTGGATGGGGAAAGCCACTTACCTTAGGTTATAAAGTTAGTAAGGTTAGTAAGTAGGGATTTGAACCACCAACATAAGACTCCAAATCCATCACCCTTTCCACTTGAGGACACCAAAGCTGCTTCTGTGCTTGACCCACTGTAGGCGTTTAAGGAATTCATGCTCATTGAATGACTGGTCCTTCACCCAGTAAGTTCCAAAAGCCGGATCTGAACCGAGGTCTTCTTGACTTCCAGGCTGATTTTCTACCCACTAAGCCATTTTGTCTCTCTGGTACTGCACCCTTTAAAATTTCTTTTCTCCTTTGTTCACTCTCTACTTTTTCTGGCCCCCATCTCCTTTTTGGTCTACATCCCATTCCCTTTCCTTTTTTCTTTCCTTTCGATTTCCATTTTTCTTTGCTGATGTTGCTTTCCCACAGGTTTGAGATTGGGGAGTACCTGGGGCAAGAAATGTGAGGTCTTTTAGCACAATTAGGGCCAGACCCTCCCTCCACCTTCACTTGACCAAAAAATGGCAGAGAGCTGAAAGCTGAAGCATTTGGTGGGGTTTATTGAGACCTGCCTTTGGGAATCTTGTACTCGACAGGTTCAGTCTAATCCAGGTGTGGAACAATAGAGGGAACTTTAGGTATTTTGTAATAGCTGATCATAGAAAAGGACTTTGGTGACCATCTAACTGATGAATTAGTAACCCAGGGTCCACAAATTTAAAAATATATAGATATATAAATAAATGGATTTCGACACAATTTGATTTCTTTATAATCCTAGTCATTTAAGTTAATATATTTCAAAATGGAATTCTTACAAGTGGTCATAGGTTCACCAGACTGTGAACAAAGGGATCCAGGACATACAAAAAAAGAATAAGATGAGTTTAGATCTAGTCCAATACGCCCCTCCTAACCATCTTTTTTTATTTCATAGACCAAAAGAAACCAAAACCAAAACCCATATATGATATAAATACTAATGTAGGAGAGTGTAATTGAGCTTTATTTTCACTCTAAAGTTGGCAAAATCCTTTACAGACATGTCATTTGAACCCCAAGATTATCCTGTGAGGTATCATCATGCTGTTTGTAATGATCACATTTCAGTAGACTTAGAAATCTAAGTGGGTACTCAGACTTCATCTACTCCATCCCCTCAAACCCCACATTTTATAAATTTAGATGCTAAAGCCAAAAGAAGTAAATGACCTGCCTAAGGTGATACTGGCTGACTCATTTGGAATCTTTACTTAGGGAAGCTAGTAACGAGTACCGATCAGCAATGAGGAAGTTCAAATCCAGCCTCAGAGACTTAGCAGTTGTGTGACCCTGGGCAAGTTACTTAGTCCTGTTTACCTCAGTTTCCTCATCTTTAAAATGAACTGGAGAAGGAAATGGCAAATCAGTCCAGTATCTCTGCCAAAAGCACTCCACATGGAGTCGGGAAGAGTCAGACTTGACTGAATAAATGATTCAACCACAAAGGTTGATACCACCTTGGACCTTGAAAAGAATCCCTTCCACAACATAGCTGACAAGGAGTGATGCCAGTGATGATCCCCACACCTTTCTTACATATGTATTGCCCATGTTTCAAGGGTAGAGAAATTGAGGCTCAGAATGAGTGTCCTAACTCCATATAGAATCCAGATGTCCAGACTTCCAGGTCAGTGCATTTCCCAGTACCTATCAATGACTGTGCATTAGGGACCTGGCTGTGAAAGTTGCCAGTAGACTTAGAAGTGGCCAGTAACTGAAGAAAGGCTTGGCTGCATTAGCTAAGGATGGGTCATTTTGAAATGGTGTCTGGGGAGTCTTTAAGCAGCCCCTTCCAGAAGATTACAACACAGAAGGGAATTAAGAAGAGGGACAGATGAGCAACCCAAAAACTGGATTTTGGAGGAAAAAAAAAAAAGAATGAAACCTGGGTGTGGTAGAAAGCTGAACTAAAAATATTCAAACTAAATACTTCTATGTTTAAATGAGGCAGGGAAAAAATATCATGTTATATAATGAAAGTAAATTTGGACCAGTCCTTGTTTTGAGCACATTTTTAGTTTTATTAGAGATGTTTTGTTTGACCTCAGAGCCCAAAGTTGTGTCTAATGTAGAAGGAGAAGCTTATTCCTCATTCTTTCTCACTGTACAGAGATAACAATTACATTTATTGTACATTATGAATTGTAAATGACAATTTATTGATTTCTTTTTAGCATTACCATTTATGTAAAGCTTTTTTGAAAGTTTACAGAGTGCTGCATATACATATGTTATATTGTGCTGATATATAAATATATTGCATGTATATTTATATATTATAAATATAAAATATAAGATAAATGTACATATATAATATATTGCAAATATATTCATATGTTCTAAATATATGAAAGAGAAATTTTAATATATTCCAAGTATATTTTCATGAAGTCTATTCTACATGCATGCTATATATGTATATATGCACATATGAACATGCAAACATACATGTCACCTCAGCCTCAAAACAACACTGTCAAGTTAGTACAAAGGTAATATTATCTCTATTTTAATGAAGAATCTGAGTCTCAGAGATGATAAATTCCGTGCCTGCCCTCACCCAACTACTAAGGATTTGAATTCAGATCTTCCTGTCTTAAAGAACCATCAGTCAAGACATGGCATCCCCATACCCTTGCAGGAGAGACTGGCTTGTCATCTGAGCACTCCAGAGTTCTCAGATATAAGATATTCTGTATACCAGCTAGGATTTGAAGTGAGACCTGACAGACACCTCAGTCCTTCCCGCCTGAGGCTTCCCAACTCTCACTTCTTTATTAGAGATGTTTTGTTTGACCTCAGATCCCAAAGTTCTGTCCAATGTAGAAGGAGAAGCCTGAGAGTGGTCTCCTAAGGGAAGCTCTCCTAGGTATCTTGGGCTCCTAGACTCAGAGTTGGCAGGAACTTAATCCTCCCTCCTCTTTGTACAGAAGCAGGACAATGTGACCCCTGATTGCAGGGGAGTGAGAGACTGGCCCCTGAACTCAGGCTCATCTACTTCAAACCCACTGCTCTGAGGCAGACCCCCTTCTTCGGATCTTTTTAGATGACATGCTCCATGGAAGCCTGGCTGGATTCCCTCCTGGTCCCTGACCCATGCTGTTCCCCTCTACCATTGTCACCCTCTTTAGGCTAGGACTCTGTTACCCTTGGGCAGCAGGAGTGGAATTTGGCTGCTCCTGTGTTGGCAGTGCTGAGTTATATCAGCATACTTTGCATAATGTCTTTAATTGGTGTAACTATGCAGATGAGCCTTACTTGGCTTGGGTCTCTAATTTTTAGGTTGAAAAATAATAATGGCAAAGAATTTGTTAAAAACAGCATTTTGTAACAATAAAAACATCATTGGATGAAGTCTAAGTAATTAGTTTAATAGAAATATTTTGCTAAAGCTCAGGTTATATAGCATTATTCAACATAGAATGGAAGACCCTCATATTACACAAGATATAATTGAGCCACAGAGAGGTGACTTGCCTGGGATCCCACAAGTACTCTGCCTGTGAGAATGAATTTGAACTCAGATCTTCCTGTCTTTTTAATCTAGCATTCTTTCCACTGTTCCCACTCACTCATCCCCGACTAGAGATGAGCACATCCTTTTCCTGGAGTTGATTTCTGTTCAGGGTAGGAATAACTGGGCTTCATCCATACCTAGCATATGTGCATTGGGAAAAGGTAATTCGTTCATTGTTACCTGGTTAGTGACCTTCCTTAATCTCTTATCTCCTTGAATCCCTAAGTCAGTCATCAGAGCATCCCTTCCCAAACAAACTTCTGGGCCTCCCTAGTGTCTAAGGGTTACATACATTGCATTTACTTAGTGGATCTATGTGGCCTCCCTGATACAGGGTACGATCCCTGAACTCAGGATGGTTTCATTTTTGTCTTTGTATGAGATAGAGTAGGTCCTTAATAAAGGCTGGTTGACTGTGAAGATGCCACTTTGTAATCTATAAAAACAATGAACAATTATTAACTTAAGTGATGGGTAGGAACTTGGAAAACCTGATGTTAGAGATGATAAGATCATAGCTTTAGAAGGGCCTGTAATCCCTTCCTTTGACAGATAAGCAAACTGAGATCCAGAGAGGGAGTTGACTTGCCCAAAATCACTGGGGCAGCAAGTAGCAGAATTAGGATTTGCGTCCAGATCTTTATTCCCGCTTCATTCATTTCAATTCATGCACTTATTAAATATTTTAGGCCTTGGCAATATGAGAGTCCAAAAGGAAATGGTTCCTACCCTCCTCAAGCTTACATTCTACTAAGCAGAGTGGGAGGAGGGACACAACAAGCCACAACTAAGTCATTAAAAATATATTTAAAAGAATTTTGGGGTTTGGGGACTACTTGGACCATTTATCATCAACAAATTCTCCAAAGTTTATTTAGTCTATTCAGTACCTGAATGCTAATTTCTTATTAGCAATACTAAATATAACCCAGGCTCTTGCAGATAACTTTCTATAGGACAGTATTAACAGTTCCTATATCTATAATTCATTGAACTCTAAACAGAATTTTTTTCAAGATAGCTCTGTGAGATGAGGGAAGCATTATTACCCCCATTTTATCAATAAGTAAACAAAGGACCAGCTTAAAAAACTTGCCAAGTTTGCACAGCCAGTTTGGGCATCAGGATTTGAGCCCTGGTCATCAAATCCCCAGCCTCCACATGCTGATTCCAGTGGGAACGGTTCCTTGCCCATTTTGGAGCCCTGCAGGGGTAGGGAAAGTGGTTCCCCCCAAACTTCATCTGCTGTGTAGTGGCCCCAGGGTGGGTCGGGGCAGGGGCCAGAGGAGGAGATGATGAGAGTATTGGGCAGCGGAGCAGCAGCTTCCCCCAAACCTTAACTGCTGAGTGGTGAGACCAGGATTGGAGTGGAGTCAGGGTCAGGATCAGGGGCCAGAGGAGGAGGTGAGGAGAATGCTGGGCAGTGAAGCACCAAGTAGGGATCCAGAACTTCCAGGAATGCATAAGAGGTTCAAATATTCAAAGGGCCATCATGCAGAGACATTCTGATTAGATGCATTCTACTTGATCCGAGAGGCATGAGTGGAAGTTTGCAGGGAGACAGATTTTAGCTTGATATCAGGAAGTTCCCTAATGTGGCAGTGAAGAGCATGTAGGACTTGGAGTGAGCAAGACCTGAGTTCAAATCCCCACATACACACTATTTTTCTGACCCTGGGCAAATCACCTTTAAGGCTATAAGGTAATACAATAGACATTAATCAAGTTCTCACTGTGAACCAGACACTGTATAGGGAATGTGAGTAGGTCTGTAAGTGTTTATTAAGTGCCTACTATGTGCAATCATGGGAGATACAAAAAAGAAGCAAAAGATGATCCTGGCCCTCAAAGAACCCACAGTCTAATGAAGGAGTCAAGAAACAAGCAAATATGGAAAAGTAAGTCACCCAGGGGATAAAATAGGAACTAATTCCAAATCAAAAGGCATTAGAAAAGGGGTAGGAAAAGACTTCTTGTAGAAGAGGGATTTGGACTTGAAGGAAGAGGGAGGAAACGAGGGATTGTGTTGAGGACTTTGAGTAGGACCAGGGAAAATGTCCAGTGCCAAGATGAGAGTTCCTTCCCCTCCTCCCCCAGGTTCCAAGAGATGAGTTTTCATTCCAGTTTTGGGAGGTGGCCACTCCCTGTGAGCTGAGGCCCTGGCCTACTTGTCAGGGACATTAGAAAGAGGGAAAGTTTGGCAAAGTCTGGATTGAACTAGGTCCCTCCCAGCTCTGACTTTCTGAAAGTCTGAGCTGGAACTTAGGGACCTTCATTCTTGGGGCCACCCCCCCTTGGCGAGCTTTCTTCTACCCCCATACCCTGAACTTCTCTCTTTTTGAAATTCCCCTAAGTGCTTTTGCCTCCCTCTCCTTTACCCTGATCATATTCTACCTTGTACTACATTGAGAACTCCTTGGAGTTGCTTAAGGGCACGATCAGCTTCACATTGGAACAGTTTATTTTGTTTTCTTCCTTGTGTGATGGGTACATGTTTGTGGAATCTTGTGCATTGACTTAAATGGATCTTCCTTGCTGTCTTCCCTCTCCTGTTTTCTTCTAGTGGCCTCCTCCTTCCCTTTCCCTTTCAGAACTAGGTCTGGGAACAGCAACACTATGGGATTCATAGGTGTAGGGAGCTGGAAAGGGGCTTAGAGATCATTTGATTCAGCTCCATTGTTTGACAGATGGGGAAATGTTGTCCCCTTCCCCCCATCTGCCGGGCAATAGAAGTTGCATCTCAAAACTGGGTTTCTCTTCCCTTTCACTTCTGGGTTGCCCCTTTCTTCCTCTGCTTCCCCGTCATGACTACAGACTTCCCACCATCCCCACCCACTGCTGGGCTCAAGTGGGGGTGGGTAGTTGGAGGTGACATCTGTGAGAGAAAAGAGGAAGGAAAATCTGCAGCAGCAATGGGGAGGGGAAGGGGAAGGAAAGGAGAGAATGGGAGAGGTTAGGAAGAGAGGAGAGAAGAAGAGAAATGAAGGATAGGAGAGGGGAGGAGGAGGAGAGAAGGAGGGGAGGGAAAGGGAAGGGAGGAGAAGAAATGGGAGGAAAAGAGAGGAGAGAAGGAGGAGAGGAGAGGAGAGAAGGGCAGGGGAGGAGGATGTGTGGATGACTGCTCTTCGAGACAGAAGGGAGGAAGGTGTGTGTATGACTGACTGCACAGAAAGTTATTTAAAAGCATTCTCTTCAGAGATGCATCTATGTGGTTGGTGCTGCTCGAGGCTATGTTTGGCTTGGCTCATGATGCTACAGGTGAAGAACTCAATTAGTTATATGACTTTATGGACAGTTTTGCATTTGGAGCAGGAAGGGACATTAGAGGTCATTTTGTCCAACTGTCCTTTGACAAAAGAAGAAACTGAGGCTCAATGAAAATAGTGATTTTCTTAGGATTCTAGCATAGGTCCTTAGATGGCCTCTGTATGCTGGGCTGTGCCAATCTTCCCCCCCCCCAAAAAATGGAAGGTTTAAATAATGAATTTGTTCCCAAGGGGAAAACTATTGCAAATCATTTTTTTCTCACTTCCCTAACTACACATCTTTATTTTCTATAATTCTACAATAAGAAACAGCATTACATAGTCAATAGGTGACGGGCCTTCAACTGGGGAAGTCTTGGATTCGAGGACTTACACATGGTAATGGTGTGGCCCTGGTCAAGTTACTTCAGCTATCATTCTCTATAAGTTGAAGAATTGGGGGCTACATCCTCAGAGAGAGTTTTTACAAACTATATATTGTTATACACACATGCTTGGTCCCAATTTAAAAAGACATCTCTATTCATGCCAAGAAAATCTGCAGAAAAGACATTACAAAATTCTATTTATTTGGGTTAAGATACAGACATTTCTAAGAAATCGTTTCTCTCAGTACAAGCAGTGTGGTTTAGATGATTGAATGCCAGTCTTAGGGTTAGCATGACCTTGGTTCCAGTCCTTTCTTTGACATATACTGATGGTCCAAGTGAGCCTTGGCAAATCATATAACTTTACAGTGTCCCTGGTGATCTCCAGCATACGCAGAGGGCCGTTGGCCCATCTGCTTTACAGAGGGAGTTTGCTCACTGGGCATTGCCTGCATGATAGAGATCACAGGTCTGGAAAAATAACAGCAAATGCACTTTTCCAAGCTTATAACGAGTTTCGCGACCTGTTCCTTTTCTTTCTGGAATTTGTTAGAGCCATTCTAGAGAAGAATGAGGATGATCCAGATATTTTTGCTGCTTATTCTATGTTCTTGCAAATAAGTGATTTCCTTAGAGAGGCTGAATAGTGCAGGGGCTACAGGGCCAGTTTGGGATTCAGGAACATCCAGGTTAAAATCCATTTCACTCATGCAAATTATAGGACCAAGGATAAATCTCTTCCCTGACAAGTTCTCCAGGCAACTGAGTAAGACTGTCCAACAAGTTGCCAGCGTGTATAAGTGGAGGGAGCTTTCCACGCTTCCTTATATCAAAGCCCTGCCAAATTCAAACCTAGGAAAAAAGAGAACACAGGAGAACGTTTACCTTTACCCCATGGCTGGAGAAAAGACCAAGTGAAATGAGAAAGAAAACAATGTCTAATTGGCAGAATGCTCCAGTCCATTCCCCAGAGCCTTTGAAGGCATTTCACCTTTACAGAGGCATTCTGGAGGTGGTCAAATGCTGCTAATAGCCAGGCAGATAACTGTGAAGTAGCTCCAGATCCTTTATTTGCTGGAAAAAGTCAATTCTCTCCCCACCCCCCCCATTTGATCATTTCAGGGTCAGGAATCTGCTTGTACAGCTGCCGCCACTGGTCAACTCAGAAGTGCAAGGCCACTCCGGGTGAGCCCAGTCATCCATCCTGTTGGGTCAGAGATCTCCAGTGTTATTCCACAGTAATCCCAGGTCTTTGTTTATGTAACACATGTTTATAATTTGGTTAAAAATGTTCAACAATTTCCAGGAAGCCAAGGGTCCCAAGGCCAAGTTTGGTTCTTTGGCTCCCTCTCATGTTTCACTGGGGTACTGCTGCTCTTGTATCGGAGGGCTGTAACAGGAGGCTTTTACTCCACACAGAAGGGAGAATCACTTTACTGCAGAGCTGGTGTGTGTGCCTGATGAGAAGCTAATGTTGCACTCCTGATACTACTTTGCTATTTAGGAGGAGAAAAAAGCAAAGAGGAGAGAAAATCAGCCTGGGCTAATGTAGGCTTTCCTCTGACTTTAATCAGGGGTCAGTAGACTTTAACAAGAATTGATTCCTTTATCAAAATCAAACTGACTTCCTTGAAGTAATTCACCAATATCCAGCCTATATAGGCTGTCGTTGAAGAATGCTCAATTTCTAATGGCAGAACTTGGTTTTTAATTAACCAATCTGTAATTCTTTACTTCTAAAAGTCTATTGAGAGTTATGGCCAAAATAGAAAGACATGGGATGAGTCACCATTTTAAGTATGCTTTTTCCAATGTGCATTGCTAACCTATTTGTCAAAAGGGGACAAAAGGCATTCTGAAATGCCTATGGGAAAGAGTACTGCCCTCTTTAACCACAAAGATCTGGGTCACACCAGCTGTGTATCTATTCCTGGGCAAGTTATGTGACCTCACTGTCCCTCAGTTTTCTCATCTGTCAGATGGGGACAATAACAGTACCTTTCTCACAAGACTATTTTGAGGATCAAATCATTTAATTATGTTGAGTGTTTTACTTACATAAAGTTGGTTTTTATTATTATCTGGTCTCTCATTGATCGGCTAGGAGCTTGGACGAGTTCCTTAATGTCTCTCAACCTCCGTTTCTTCTTTTGTAGGATGGGAATAACATGCTTGAAGTGCCCACTTCACATATTTCGGGATATTTGTCTAATTTATCTTTTAAGGGCTCTCTAGATACTAGTTATTTTTATAAATAAAAATCTATCATGTCATCAAGAAGCTTCATGATCCTGGGAACAACACAGGAGACTGGGAGTCAGAGGTCCAGGATTTGAAACTGGACTCTTTTGCTTCCTGGGTTTGGGATGGTGGACGAATCCTCAAATCTCTGATTCTCAGTTCCCTGCTCTGTTAAATGAGATTAAATTCCTTGTTCTCTCGTGTTTGACTCTTTGTGCCCCAAGATGGGGTTTTCTAGCTAGAAAGACTGTTGAAGTTTGCCATTTTCTTCTCTAATCTATTTTACAATTGAAGAAAATAAGGCAAACAGAGGTCCCACAGTTCAATAGTATCTGAAGCCAGATTTTAATTCGGGAAGATGAGTCTTCCTGGTTCCATACCTGCTGCCTGCACCACCTACCTGTCTGAGGGAAGACTAGAATAAAAGTATTTCAGAGTTGGACAGAATCTTAGAGGTAGTTCAGGCCAATCTATATCCTAAAAAACTCCCACTCACCTACCCACCCACTATTCCTGGCCTCTTCTGGAAGCCAGTCCCCAAGAGATGGTTCAACCCCTTTGGAGCAGCCCCCATTGCTGATCAGTGTGCCCTGACATACCACTCTTTGCAAGTCCACCCATCCCTCCTGGCTGTGCCCTCTGGGACTGAGCAGAACAGAACTCTCCCCCCCCTGCAGGATTCATAAGACCAGGGCAACCCAGATATCTTTGTGGCACTAGCTTGACAGGTTTCTTGATGCTAATTCATTCTGTCAGCCTTGGCACCTCTATCTCTGAAGGACTTTAGTGTTTTTGAGCACCTCACCTACCCTACTTTAACTGGTTTCCACAATAGCCTCTTGGGGCTGGTACTATGGATGTTATTAGCCTCAGTGTCACATGAAAATGAGGCTTAGTAAAACAGAATTCTGTGCCCTCCACCTCAGAATCTATAAACCCCAATTTAGCCCACACAAACCCGTGTAGACACAGGATTACCCAGAATCACAGATTTTGAGCTGGAAGAGGCCATTGCCACCCCCCCCCAACTCATTTTACAAGAAAGAAAAGTGAGATTCAAAAAGGTTGTGTCCTGCTTATGGTAACAGAGATAATACATTCCAAGTAAGGTTAAGAGAGGTTATCTCTCACTAGAATGGACATGACCTTAGATAAAAATATACGATTATTTATATATAATATACATGACATATACACATTTGGAGAGAGAGAAAAGAAAGGGAGAAGAAAGAGAAAGGAAAGAGAAAACAGGGAGAAAGACACACACACAGAGAGAGAGAGAGAGAGAGAGAGAGAGAGAAAGCATTTATTAATCAACTTAGGTAGACTAGTGTATAGAGAACCAAGCCCAAAGTCAGGAAGACCAATCTTCCTGAGTTCAAATCTGTGTGATTCTGTGCAAACCTTGTTTGCCTCAGTTTCCCCATCTATAAAATGAACTAAAGAAGGGAATGACAAAGCAGTCCAGTATCTTTACCAAAAAATAAAACACAAATGGGGTCACACAGAGTTGGATACAACTGAAAATGAACAAACAAAAATTGTGATAAATTCTGAAGATAGAAAATTAGGCAAGCAGGTCAGCCCCTGCACTCCAGGGGAAGAAGCTACCCTTATACGTATAGTATCCACTGGCAGTATGATGAGGGAAGGATGGAGAAGAGATTTGGAACTCTGATTTCTGGCATAACAAAGAAGAGCTCACCTGGAGATTCCTTTCTGGTTGTTTTTTTAGGGATTCTGGAGGTGATCGGGACACTGACCACAATGTGTTTATGGCCTTTGAAAGGAACACAGAGGACTGGGATTAGCCTAACAGACACCCAAGATGACTGTGAGTAACAGAAGCCAGAGAGAGGGATAATCTTCATCATCTTCAGCATCATTGGCTGCTTTATTGACTGTCTGTATATAATACTTGTAATACTTGCTATTTCATTCACTGTTTTTCTTCCTAGAACAATATGTGATTCTTACATTTCACCTGCCAAAAGCCCAGAATGAGTGACCCTCCCCGCTTAGGAACAAAACTTCTGCCTCTGGGATCTAGGAGCTTGTGTAGATCTGCCGACGGGGGGCTGTCCATTGAGATCTACGGGATTGGGGGGGCGGTAAGTTTCCTGGTACCTAGTTTGACATCAGACAGATGCTGCTGAAGAAGGCAGTGCAGAACAGGGCTAGAACAATAAAACATCTGGCTAGCTGCCTGCCTAGCTGATAGATGATCAGAGGAGAACCTGCACTGGCTCACCCCCTCAAGTGTATGTAGACATCATGCTCTTGACCCATCATCCAACCCATCCATTTCTGTGTGATTCAAATGCACCGTTTTGTGGTTCAGCCTCACCACTTCCAGGGTCCCAGACTCTTCTCTTCCCCCAGGGAGCCGAGGACTTCAGCAGACAAAGAGTGGAGAGCAAGGGAGCTTGGTGACGGGATTCCTCCACGCTTTGGGCTCATGGCAGCAGACCAGACCTGATGACTGACAGGCTGCCCTGGCTCAGTTATCACAGTGCTGATGCTGTCCGTTCTCAAGGTACAGTACTGTGATAACTGAAGGATGGCAGCCATCTTGCCACCTGGTCATTGGAGGCAGGAGCTGAGACAGAGCCCAGAGAAGTGGACATTGAGGTGAGTTGGGAGAAGAGGCTTGTTCCTGGTCCCCATCACTGACTCACTTGGGGTAAGTCATTTCACCTCTTCTGTCGATCTCTCTACTCTCAGGCCATCCCCTTTCTAATCCACCCTTCACAACTGTGGAATCACTATTCTCAGATATTAATCTGACTGTGCCCCTCTCTCCCCTCCTCAGATCCCTACTCAGACCCACAAGTAGCTCCCTATTACTTCTAGGATTAAAAAACCCCAAATCCTCAACCTAGCATTGAAAGTCCTCCAAAATTTAACTTCCATATTATTTTCTTTTCTTTTTTAAGTCCAGTTGGTGAAACAGCAATATATAGTAGTATATAGTAGGTAACTTAATAGGTGTTTATTCCTCTCAAATAGTTTGTTCAACAAAAATGAATTTTTCTCTCCCTTCTACCCTTCTCCATGGAAGAAAGAGAGGGAATAACCCAATCCTTGTAACCAATATGCAAAGTCAAACCATACAGATTTCCTGTATTGCCCATGACCAAAATAAGCTTCAGTCTGCATCCTAAGCCATTATCTCCCTTTCTAAATCTTTTCTATGATGCACCTTCACTCATTCTAAATTTTAGCCAGCCAGTGTCTCTTTTCTAACTTCACATTTCAATCTCCTTGCATGTCTTTGCACAGGTTGCCCCACCACCACCATGACCTTCCCTCTCATTCATACCTCCTGGAATCCCAAGTATCCTGAAAAATACATGTGAGATTCTACCTTTCACACAAAACTTTTCCCCAACAGCCCTCCCACTCAGTTCTTAATATCTTCCAGAAATTATCTTATATTTACCTATATCTATTATGTTATCCAAGCAAAGTGAAAGGTCCTTGAGGGCAGGAACTATCTCATTTTTGCCTGGAACATTGTAGGGAGTTTTAACATAGCGGTTGAATTTGATAGAGGAAAGGATGAAAATCAAACATGGTCTTTGGTTATTCTGCAACAAAAGAAAGGAGTCCTGCTGAGCAAACATGCCTGGGAGCTTTAAAATCATCATGGGAGGAAGACCATCAAAGGATGCTATCCAGACTTTTCTCTGCTCTTTATTGTGGAAGCATGAGGCCTGTCTCTGACAGCCTGGGAGAGGGCTAGCCAACACTTCCCCTTTCTAAACAGGCTGCCTGAGGAAAGCAAGTGAACATACCCCTTCCCTCCCCCACCCGCTGCCCAGGGGTCTGCTAATACTGCCTTAAAGTCATTCCCTTTGCCTGGGGGGAGGGAGGAGAAGGGGGAGTAATGGAGGTTTAACTTTCACCTTGCTTTGAGAAACTCCCAAAGGGAAAAAAAAGCCAGCCACCTCTGAGGTTTCCAAGGAAATTGTGTGTGTGTTTGTGTGTGTGTGTGTGTGAGAGAGACAGAGAGACAGAGACAGAGAGAGAGGGAGGGAGGGAGGGAGGGAGGGAGAAAGAGTATATGTGAGTACGTCAGTGTGTGAGGGGTGTGTGCTATGAGAATGGGTATGTGTGAGTCCATATGAGGGTGTGAGTGTGTAAGAGTGAGTTATGTGAGTGTGAGAGAGTAATGTGTGTATGTATGAGTGTAAGGGTGTGAGGTGTGTGAGAGTAGCATGAGTGTAAGAGTGAGTTGGGTGAGTATGAGGGAGTAATTTGAGTGTGTCAGTGTGTGAGGAGTGTGGGTATATGAATGTGCTGGTGTATCTGAGAGAGCTGTGTGTGCATGGGACAGAGTGTTCTGTGAGTGTTTCAGTGTGTGAAGAAGGAGAGGCTGTGTTTTGTGAGAGTGTGAGTGTATGTGTAAGTATGCAGATGTATGAGTTGTGTCAGTGTGTTACATGAATGTGTCAGAGTGAGTGTGTTTTGTGAGTGTATGAATGAAGGGATGAGTGTAAGTGTGAGAGAATGTGTGTGTGTATAGTGAAAGTGTATTCATGAGCATGTGTGAGTATAAATCATTTTGAAATATTAAATGTCCATTATTATTATCAAGGATCAAAATCGAATGAAAAGGCAGCTGTGTCTAGAGGATAGTCTCAGCTTAAGGAAGTCCTGGGTTCAAGTCATGCTTCGGACATAGCCTAATTGTGGCTAATGGATATGTATGTATGCATTCATGCATGCATGTAATGTGCATCTATTCAGTGTGCATGCATGTGTGAATATCTCCAGACTGGTGATTTCATTGATGGAGGGAAAACCTGGGGAGACAAATACAAAAGGCTTTAAAAATATTTTCTCCCCAAAACAGCCCTGGGATGTAGGTACTATGACTATTCCCATTTTTCAGCTAGATAAAACTGAGACTAAGAGACATAAAATGATTTTACTCAGGGTTGCACGGCTAGGAAGAGTCTGGGACTGGATTTGAATCAAAGTCATCCTGACTTTCTGCCACTTATCTGACTTTGATATATTTGTCCTTTGTTCTTAAAGAAAACCAAGTCATCAGCAAGGTGATGCCATACATACATGTGAACTGGATTTGAGTGAGGGGGTACTGCGCCAAATCACTAGCCTCAGAGTGACTAGAAATGGCCCTGGATGCAGGCCATCAGGGTTAAATGGCATCTGAGGCCAGATTTGAACTCAGGTTGTCTTGACTTCAGAGTCAGCACTCTACCTATTGTGCTATCTAGCTGACTCTAATAAGATGCTAAATTATTTGCCCAGGATCCACCCAGTTCCACTATACCGCACTACCTCTCTGGTGAGGACAATGACGATGATGGTGGTGGTGGTGGTGATGATGATGATAATGATGTTGACGATGATGGTGGTAGTGGTGATGACGTTCATTGTGATGTTGATCGTTATGATGGTGAGGGCGGTGGTGGTGGTGGTGGTGGTGGTGGTGGTGATGATGGGAAGCAATAATAACCATGATTAAGTACTGAGTTTAGAGTCTTCTCTTGACTTAGGTTCTTGTCTTATCTGCGACACTTCCTAGTTGGGGCAACTCCTTAGGACTTGCCTAGTAAGAATGAGTGCTGACATAACTTTGGGACCCTGGGCAGCCGTTTAACCTGTATCAGCTTCAGTTTCCTCATTTGTGACATGAGGATAATAATGGCATTGCTAGGAAGATTAAATGAGATAAGCACTCCGTAAATGCTGGTTATTATCTTTTGCATAGCTTTTTCCAGGTTTGCAAAGCACCTTACATTGCTACATTTGATCTTTATAATAATGCTGAGAGATAGGAACTGTTATGATCCTTGCCAGTTAACAGGTAAGGAAACTGAGGCAGAGAGGTTAAGTATCTGACCTAGGATCACACAGATATGGGATTTGAACCCAGATCTTTCTGATTCCCAATCTAGCCCTCTACCCACAGCTTCCCCTGCTTTTCTATTGAGTCACAGACAGTTGCTATTGGTGTTGCTCAAGGGAGTTCCCACATTGGCATGATGATGAAAACATGACCCTTCACCTGTTTTTTTCTGGAATACTAGATCTCTGGTGAATGACTCCTATAAATGATAGTGATTATTGACATGGATAGAGCATTTTAATGGCTTTCAAGGCACATAGATATATGGCTTTTAACCCCCACGGTGATCACGGGAGGCATATGTTACAGATAGTATTGTCACCTTTTTACAGATGAAGAGACTGAGGCTCAGGGAAATGAAACTACCTGCTCTTGTTCTCACATCCTGAGTCTTCCTGACTCCCATCCATGATGATATGCTTTTTGTTTGTTTTTAATATTTGAAACCACAGCCATGAGAAAAATCTGCAGTGATACCTGGCTGTGAGTCTGTCCAGGTTAATTGCAACATCTCCTTTCCCAGTGATGGAGACCCTCTCTATAGGACTAATGGAGCTGAGGAAGAATCCAGAGACTTCACCCTCTTTGTTACCAAAAGCACCAACTGTTTTGGTCCCTTCAGAATGTCCAGATCTCAGAAGAAGGATCTTATTTGTAACACTAGTGCTGAGGTTCAACCACCAACCAGATACAGGATATCCTCACCAGTCAACCACCTCCTGCCATCAGGGAAGTGGAATGAACGTACAACTAGAAGTTCTGACTTTGTCTATGTGATGTTGAACCTCCTTTGGCTGCTGCTTCTAAATCTATAAAACGAAAGACTTTGGTTTGCATGACTTCCAAGATTCATTTTATCTAAGAATCTATGATCCTTTGGCTTCCTGTATTATAACAAAGGAACAACATTTGTAAGCACCTACAAGTATTGTGCCAACCACTCATCTTATTCTTCAAAATTGGTGCTAACCCTCATTCTCCCAAGTTACCAATTAATCATTTTAGTAGAAACCTTTTTCACATATGTCCCACAGCCTCCTGTCTGGTGAAACCAAATGACGCACGTTCATGAAGTACCTTTGGGGAAGGATCGGAGTTCCAAACATCAGCCATTGCCTTTGTTCCTGGGCCTCTAGGTTATCAAGGAATTTATGGGATTTGTCTTTCTACTCTCTAGCCATAACCTGAATTTATGGCCCCTTTTCTTAGGCTCACAGATCTAGAGTTCCTAGGGCCAGCAAAACTGTAGGGTCCTACACTGTTGGTTTGCAGATAAGGAAACCGAGGTTTATCATATATAAGTAGCATCTTATTGATAGCACTTGAAATTCTGGCCTCTTCCCTCTGGGACCATTACCAACCTTTCTAATTTGGTTCCAGTCAGAGAATCATAGATTTAGAAGGGGCAGGGATCTCAGAAGACATCTGCTTCAGCCTCTTCCTATTAAAGAGAAGGAAACTGACCCAGAGAGGTTGAGCAACATTTATGGCAAACTTAGATCTTATGGCAAACCTGGTGTGCTACCTGCTCTGCCATGATACAAACTCAGGCCAGATGGACTGGAAAAGCAGATTTCCCATTAGAATTTTGCCTAAAACATAAGTGAAGAGGCTCTGAGTAAGGACCTTAAAAGAGTGAACTTTATGATATCTCTTTTTTGATTCCTGAACAGTTTTTTGTTTTTGTTTTCAGTTTTTTTTTAATCTGGGAGTTATCTACCATATTCCTTTGGGATCAACAAAGTTTGAATAAGAATATTCTCTGGCTTAGCAAGCCACTGGACTCAGACTCCCAGGCTAGTTCTCCTTGGAGGGAGCCCTCAGTTCCTGAAGTCTCACCTCTCTCCAAATCATTCTGGGCTAAATCTCATTGAAGGTCTTCAGAAGCATTCCCATCTGTCCTTGTCAATCTCTCAAATACCTCAGAAGAAAAAGGAACCAAGTCTAGGTGTTAGCTTATTCACTGGGCCATTTCCAGAAGTCATATTGAGTGAGCCTTCAGTTCCAGTCTTGGCTTAGCTTTGAACTGGTCATGTGTCCTTGGCAGAGTCATTCCTGCCTCCTACCTCCTCCCTCCTGAAATGAGTCCTTTGGGCAAAATGGTCCCTAAGGCCAGCTCTTCCCACTTGGTGTTGCTTTCCCAAACATCCCTTCCACATTCTTGGCTCTTAAATCCACTGCAGAAGCCTCTGCCCCATTTCCTGTCTTAAGCCACGAGAACTGAGAATTCCTTCAACTGTTCCAGTTGTGCATTTTATGTAAGAAGGTTGAGTCCTGCTCTCCTTGGCCAGAAAATCAAAGGCACTCTGACCATATTAGTGAAGAAAAATTGAACATTGTTATGGAGGCAGTGGAAATTTACAAAGATGCCTTAAGGAAATGACTTTCATTTTTTTTTTGATTTCTTGAATGATTCTGAACACTTTGGGGGGTTTTTTCCTGATGAATAAAAAGAATGACTGACCTTTTTGGAACCCTTTAAACTATGGGCATCTAGGTGACCAAGTGGATAGAGTGCTAGGCTTAAAGTCAGGAAGACTCATCTTCCTGAGTTCACATCTGGCCTCACACACTTCCTAGCTGGGTGACCCTGGTCAAGACACATAACCCTGTGGGCCTCCATTCCTAATCTAAAATGAACTCAAGTAGGGAATGACAAGCCACTTCAGTATCTTTGCCAAGAAAACTGAATACATTTGACATGTCTAAACAACAAAAGTATTGGCAAAGCATTTGTTATATTTACCTGTCTTCCTTGATCCTCCCAATAACTTTGTGGGGTAGATATTACTAACATCACAATGCTCATTTTAAAGAAAAGGAAACTGAGTCTCTGAAATATCATGACTTGTTCATCATCATTGTTCAGTATCAAAGGTAGAATTAGAACCTAGGTCTTCTTAAAGCATTTACACAAAGAGACAGCATTCTTTTCATGGGTCATCCCCAGATGCCTGAAATATCCCTCTTTCTCACTTCCAACTCAAGGCCTTCCAAAGCTTTAAGATCATATCTGGCATACAGTAGGACTTGAATATATGTTCCTCGATTAAATGTTTATTGAATGACTCAGTTCACATGTATGTATATTTACATGGCTTCAACATTGTGTATAGGGATTATTTCATCTTTTGGTCTATATTATCCCATCGTCTAGGACTTGGCAGGTACGTGTTAAGGGATCACTCTAGCTACTACTACATGGGGGAAGCTATACCGCTTAGGCAGAATACTTTGCACATTCTTAGCTGCTATGGTGGTCCTGCCCTTCACTGGCCTCACCAACCTTTACATTCAGCAAGGCTACTAAACAGGTCTAGGTTGAGTTCTTCATTTTGGGTCCCCTTGATCTGTGAAGGCAATGAGAGACCTGGAGACGAGCGAATTGTCCCCGGGCTTGTTCCTTCCCATGCAAGATCCTACTGGCTCCCATTTCCTGTAAACAGCAACAAAGGCCAAGACTTTGGGTCTATGGAAGGAATACAGGAAGACTTGCCTAGGCCTGGAAGCCTTTGGCATCTTCAGAATAGCAGCTAATGAGACCTTGAGGGGGTGGGGGAAGGTGACTCATTTTAGAAGAATCTGTCTTCTGGTTTTCTAATAGGGTTAGTGTGAAGTGATGAAAGGGGGAAATCTGATGGGTTTTTTCCACTGACTTGGATTATCTAAGCAAGTGTGGTTGGGGTGGAGTTGGTCTTATTATTTTTTTGGTTGCTGTTTCCTCTGTGTTCCTTCGGTGGGCAAGGCATAGCATTGTGATAGAGGGTCAGCTTCTATGGCAACAAGACAAGGTCAAGTCCAACATTTAATACAGTCTTGCTCCATGACCCCAAACTAGTCAGTCCCCCCTGAATTTCCTAAGAGTTTAAATCCAAATTAATGATAATTATGAAGTATCTGGTATGTCCTTAGTACTATGCTAGGGCACGGGGATGCAAAGGATAAGATCTAGCTCCTATCATTTAGAAACTGGCATCCTATTGGGAGGAAACATGACACAGATGGTCACCCCCCCCCCCCCATCTTCAGACCAGTATCTTCAGCTGTAAAATAAGGAAAGTGGACTAGGTTCCTTCTGGGACCCATTGCTAAGTTTCGATCTCTGATGCTGTGAGACAAGACAAATCTCAAGTGGATTTGCCCCCAGGGAAGAGATGTTCTCTCACAGGTGATTTGTAGAGGAATTGGCAATCGGAGGGATTGGCAAAGGAGTCTGGGTGGAGCTAAAGAACCTGGAGCCCCAGGGGAGGATGGAGCGCATTTCAGGGATGGGGGATGAGGGACAGGCTAGAACAAAGGCACAAGAAGAGGCAGGACATGGAGGAACGTGAGAAGGGAGTTCCAGAGCCAGATGATACTGTAGCAGCTTAGTGTTACAGGAACAAGCGTGTAACCTCATGTTACAGTAACCAGTACATTTCAGGATGTTGTCCCCACACCAGCCCCCCCCCCGGGCCCACAGATATTGCAGGCCCTGCTGTGACAGCTGATGGGTTTTGAGAGTCGGTACATAAGATTGAGACTCTGTGGGCAGACTTGGTGATGAACCTCCAAACCAGGCTGGGTATCAGAAGAGAGTCATACAGCCCAGCACTGGGTCAACACTCAAATTCTTCCCAAGTTAGTTCTGAAGAAGCAGTTTGAGGATCATTCTATCAGCCCTCACCTTTATCTTAATTCTCCAGACTCCACAATTTTAATTTTCAGTATAGTGTAGTGGGTGGAGAGCCAGCTTTGAAGATAGGAGTTCAAGTCCAGTATTTAGTAGATACTAATTGCGTAATCACCTCACCCAGGCCATGTGGCCTTGGTTATTTCCTGTCCCTGGGCCTTGGCATCTAACAAATGAGGTGATTGGGCTAAATGATTTATAGGGTTCATCCAACTCTAATTAAAATGCTCTGAAGCAATCTCATAAAGAAGCTCATGGAGAATTTTTTTAATTCCAAAATGTGCATGTGACCAGGGAGCTCTGAAGAGCCCAAGAACCATATAGAAGACTACCATGTAGAAATGATTTAACTTGCCCTTCTTGACCCCAGAGGCCAGAACTTTGTGAGTTTTTACATTGAGTAAAAGCTTCCTATCTATTGGAACTGGCCCCAAATGTGAGTCCTTGTTCTGGTTGCCTAGTGGAGGCAGTGTTACATACTCCCCCCAAGTCTGCAAGCCAGTGCTGGAAGGCCAGATGTTGAGGTGTTGAAGACAGATGTGTAGCAATCAACCTAGATGGCTGGTGAGTTCCCTGAGAACTCAAAAAAAAGCTTGAATTCCCTCCATTTTATACTCAAATTTTAGACAAATTTTTTCCTACAAAACCCTGAAGATTTATCTCTTCCTTAATCCCACCTAAATTATTTTATTTTGTATATAATAGATATTATACACATATATAAATTATCTTTTTCTTTTCTTTGTATATGACCATGCCCATATTTTCTTGCCTTTGTCTCATTCAGAATTACATATATATGTATATAAAATTTGTTACATACTATATGTATATGTAATGTCTTTATAATATATTTTATATAATTATATAAATGGTCTCTTTTTAGTATATTCACATACTATATGTTATATCTGATGATTATAGAGATAAATGATTATTTAAAATAAGGTATCATTTTTTATTCTGAATGAGATTAAAAAAGAAAATATGAGTGTCACCATCTGCAAAGAAAAACCAAAAAAGATTTATACATGAAACTTAAAAATTCCATTATGTATATATATTTTAAATTTAAGATACATATAGCACCACAACTGGTCTTTATGTTTCTGTTTCCCTCTACACTCCTGTGTGATTTTTTTCCTACTCAGAGTATTTTGTGTTTCCATATCGGTATCATTTCTTCCTTCCCAGTAGAGTGCAAGTTACTTGAGAGTAGGGGCATTTCTTTCTTTTTTGTTTTTTTGTCTTTTTATTCCCAGAGCTGTGCATGTAGTAGTCACTTAATAAATGCTTGATGATTGGCTCAAACTCAGACCTATTCCCAAATGAAGCAATTAGATCTTTCAGTGACTATTTTTCCAGTAATTGGAATTCCTCAATCTCCTCTATCAGCCATGGAGCCGGCCACCTCATTGCAATCATACAGTTATCACTCTCACATCTCCAAGCATGGAGCTCCCTTTCTCCAGTCTAGAAAATCCATGTAAAAATTTTGGTCCTCTGAGCCTTCAGACCAGAGAAGTTTGAATTATGACAGTATTAAAAGTTAAAATTTGGATATTACATAATACTATACATATATTTTATGCATTTCTGAATTTCTAAACTCTTGTGTCATCTGCTGGCCATCATGTATTATCTGCAGCTTCCACAAAACTTCCCCCAAATTCCCAATTAATTTTTTAATACTGACCTGTAATTTCTTGAAACTACAATAGGGAAGATCATGATGTGGAAGGGAGAGTTGTATTATATAGCCTAGTCACCATATTGTTTACTAAACACTTAGAAATATTTTTACTGAGTCTGTGTATGGATAAATCCTTCTGGAAATAAGGGAATAAAAGCAGGAATGACATCTTCAAGCTCTGAATCTAATGATCCTTTAAACTTCAAAAGAGAGAAACAGATGTCAGCAAAAAGAGTTTTCACACTAGCCAAGGTAAATGTTACTTCATTTTTGAAAGGTCACTGAGCTTAATACCTTTCTGAGGGTGCCTCTGTTAGGCCTTAGAAGGCTGATCTGCCATACCTAAGACTAAGAGCTACACAGCCCAGCAGCACAGACCCGAGAAGAAAGACAAAGATTGTTTTGTCCTTTTAATTTTAAATTTAATTCTAATTACTTTTTAAAAAATAAACTTCCATTTATTTATTTTTCACAAGACTTCCCTAATGACCAAAGGCAGGAAAGTGAAACTTTACAAATAGAAATCATGATAATATCATCCATGGTATGAACCTTAAAAGATTCAAGAGTGCCCAGTGCCAACTTCCATTTAGAAATTATTCTAGAAATAATTTTAGACTTTGTTTTATATTTACTTGCTTGTTAAGTTGAACAATAGGATAAAAATTTTAAAAATTCTGACAAAATACTTCGTCAGACAAGACAATTGAAGAATTTATCCATAATCCTTTTGATTGTCTCTGTTCATCCTGAGGAACACCATAGTGTAACGGAGAGTTTGGGTTCCTCTGCTCCCAGCTAACTGTGCAAATGAGAGGAGTCATTTCCTCTTCTAAGGATTCAGGTTCCTCATCGGTGAAATAGGACCATAAAATAAGTTGCATGTCTCCTTACAGCTTCAATTTTCACTGTTTTTATGATTTTGATGATAAATGTTTTCCTCTTTTCTGTTACGTATGTAAAGTAGACCTGTAGGATCATAGACTGAGAACTGATAGGTAGCTTGGAGGTCATTTAGTCCAACCCTCTCATTTTGAAGATAAAATAGAGGCCTTGACAAGCAAGATAATTTCAGAAAAACCTGGAAAGATTTTACATGAACTGATGCATAGTGAAGTGAGCAGAACCAGGAGAAAGTTGTATACAGTAATAGTAATATTGTTTTATAAACTGTGAATGATTTCACTATTCTCAATAATATGATCTAAGACAATCCCAAAGGACTATATTATCTGCCTCCAGAGAAAGTACTGCTATTGAATGAATACCTATTGAAACATGACATTTTAACTTTCATTTTTCTTTTATTTATTTTGCTTATTGTTCTTGTACAAACTGACTATTATAGAAATGTACATATATAATCTATATTTGATTGCTTTACTCTTTCAGGGAGTGGGGAAGGATAGAATTTGGAATTCAAAACTTTAAATAAAAATGTTTTTAAAAGTAGAAAAAAATAGTATATACAAAAAGATGAATTAATACTACTCTAAAAAATCACTTTAACCCATAATTTATTATTTTTAATAACATAAAAGTACAGATCATTTTTGAGTGATCACCTTGCCATCATTTCTGATCACAAGGACAATAATGAATTATAAAGTAATAAAAAGCTTCTTTAAATAGTAAAAGAAAGAAGAAAATGGAGGTCTACAAAGATGAAGAGATTTGTCAAGTGTTCCAGCTGCAATTAGAACCCCAGTCTTTTGATTCTCACCCCCATCTGAACTCTTCATTATTTCAAAAAAGATGCTATATCTTCATGGACTTCATCACCCTAATCCAGTCCTTCATGTGTCATCCCCTACAGCTGTGCACCAAGAAACCAGATCCTGCCTAGCTGGAACACATCTGGTTATACTTTCATTGCTACAGACTCCACCCAAACCCCTGTGATGCCCCATCTAAACTCTCCCTATATGTGTTGTACCCCTCTTTTAGAATAGATGCTTCTTAAAGGAAGAAACTTCTATTTTTGTCTTTGCATTTCCACTCTCTGCCAGAGTGCCTGTCATATAGGTTTGTAAAGAAATTCTTTATGGCATTCGTGTCTTCATGAAGAGGTGATGATAAAGTCAGAAAGGATTGAGACATATTTTGAGGGCAGAGTCAATTCAGGAACTTGGCTTGTTGAAATATGCATATTTGTGACAACAGCTTCATTTTAAGGGATGGGTAGATGAGAGATGTGGGAGAAAAATATGTTTTGGTAAGGTAAGCAAATGTTTTAAAAATTTCAGAAAAATTCTTTCAATCATTCTTTCATTCCTCATAAGACTTGTCTCTTGATCAGACAGGAGAGCAAGACATTGTGAAACTAAGGGAACATTATACTCCTTTTCTTTTTTTCAAGGCAAATGGAGTTAAGTGGCTTGCCCAAGGCCACACAGCTAGGTAATTATGAAGTGTCTGAGACCGGATTTGAACCCAGGTCCTCCTGACTCCAGGGCCGGTGCTCTATCCACTGCGCCACCTAGCTGCCCCTTATACTCCCTTTCTAAGGAGAGGATCTTGAGTAACATCTTGACCAAAACCTTTCCTGTGATTTTAAAATGCAAATGATGCAATGCAGACCTAAAGTGTGATTCACAATAAAATGTAGAATGGACTGAAATAAAGGCCAATAGGAATCTGAATATCTAAGGAGGGAAATTAGAATGAGGAGGGGATTTGAAGCTGTATTATGAAAAGATTGGCTGAAGAAACTGGGGTTATTTTTCCTGGAAAAGTCTAAGGATAGATATAATAATTCATATCTGGTATTTATATGGTACTTTAATGTTGACAAAGCATTTTGCATACATTCTCTCATTTGATCCTCACAATATCCAGGGAGATAGGGAATACTGTCCCCCTTTTCTAGATGAGGAAACTCAAACAGGTTAAATGACTTGGTCAGGATCACCCAGCTGCGTAGTTTCTCAGACTGCATTTGAACCGAGGTCTTCTTGACTCCAAGCCCAGCACTGTACCTACCATGATATCTGCATGATAGGTCTTTGCGCGAATTTAAAAGACTGACAAATGGAGGACACCCCACTGATTGTGTTGGGACTCCAAGAGCAGAGTTAGAGCAGTGAGTGGACGTGGCCAAGACCTCAATTTCAGTTTGCTAGAAGGACCATTTCCCTAACTCCTGGAGCTATCCAAGTAGAAGGAGATATCCAAGATTGGCCATTAGGAGGCTCAGTGCACACAGTGCCAGTTCTGAAGTCAAGAAGGCTCATCTTCCTGAGTTCAAATCTGACCTCAGACACTATACGATCCTGGGAAGTCATTTCACCCTGTTTGTCTCAGTTTCCTCATCTGTAAAATGAGCTAGAGAAGGAAATGGCCAACCACTCCGGTATCCTTGCCAAGAAAACCTTAATGAGGTCATGAAAAGTCAAACATAACTACAAAATGATATTGCCATCTAGTATACTTTCCACACGGGCTGGAGTTCTTATTGCTGGCTGACCTGCCGTACCAATGGCCTGCTGAGTTGGGATCTGCCCTATGACTTCACGCCCCTTTTATCCAAATGAAACAGACTCTGAAGTTCCCCCAAAATGTCTTGGGTGGAACAGTTTTACTCTATCTTTTTGTGGGTTCTGTCACTTTGGTGTCTGTTTAGAGGCTTAATTTAAAGTTATTTTAGAAAGAAACTTGGAAATTCATAGGAAGCTCTTGTTTTGAAGCTGAGATTTCTGAATATTTGCTCTGCATACAAATGGTATTCTCTATCAAAGATACCCTAAAATTGTCTCTGATTATTGCACTAATGAAATGAGCAAGTCCATTCATTTTCTAAATGAGGAAATGGAGAAATTCAGAGAGTTTAAGTGGCTGACCCAGGAGTTGGATTCAGGTTTTGTTGACTCAGAAATTTGACTCTCTGATACCTCTTGATAGTCATAGATCAAGTATAGAGTATCAGTGCTGGAAGGACCAACCTATGCCTCTCTACAACACCTAACAGGTAAAAAATCTCAAGGAATAAGCAAGACTTATTGCCACTGCATAACAGCATTGTCATACATGAACTCAACTATATTAGCATAGCTATATGCAGTGAGGCTTGGACACATCAAGGAAAATGATAAAGGGATTGGAAACTGTACCAAGCAGATTGATGGAAGAACTGGATTGTTTCCATTTGCAGACTATAACTGTCTTCAAATATTTCAAGGGCAGGATGTCCAAAAGGGAACAGACTTCATCTGTTTGGCCCCACAGGACAGAACTAGGAAAAGAGTGTGGAAATTGTAAAGAAGTCATTTTAGGTTGGAAAATAGCTAAAACTTCTAACTTTGAGAGCCAATCAGAAATGGAATGGGCTGCCTTTAGAGAAGGATAAATCCTTTTCTTCAAGAGCTCTAAGCACAGATTTGGTGGCTACTCGGAGCGTAAACCGTAGTGGGGATTCATTTTGGGGACACTTGTTGGACTAGATGGGATACTAAGGACCCTCCCATTCTAGAATTCTCTGATTCTTGAAATTGAGCCAGTCTCCAAAGCACAGACTATGGAATCAGGAAAAAATAAATTGAAAACCCATTTCTATCACTTACTAGCTGTTTGACCTTCTAGGGCTCAGTTTCTCCATCTGTAAAATAAAGAAGTTGGACTCAGTATTGTCTATGGTCCCTTCTAGCTCTAAACCTAAGATGCTATGAAGTTTCCTTTTTGTAATTTAATGTAATATCTTTCAACATCTCTGACTTCCCAAATAAATACAGCATCCTTGGCCACCTTTCCCATCATTTATATTTTTCCCCTTATTAGAACGTGAGTTCCTTCAGTACAGGAGCTATCTCACTTTTGTATTTGTTTACCTAGTGCTTGGCACAGATTAAGCAATAATGAATACTTTTTCAGCCATTCATTTATTCATGGATGGACACTATATTTTCCCAAAGTGATGGTGGCTGAGCAGCTATTATATTTTTTATATTTTAATATAATTTTTTTCTCAATTATATGTAAATTTTTTTAGCATTTAATTGAAAAAAATTTTGAGTTCCAAATTCTCTACTTCTTCCCCTCCCCCCTGAAGGTAATCAATTTGATATAGATTACACTTGAGCAGTCATGCAAAACATTCCATATTATCCATTTTAAAAAGAAAATACAGACCAAAAAATCCAAGAATAATAAAGTTAATTGCATTCAGAATCCATCAGTTCTTTCCCTGGAGGTGGATAGTATTTTTCATCCTGAATTCTTCAGATTTTTCTTGGATCAGTTTGTTGCTAGAAAAAGCAAAGTCATCTGCAATTCCTCATTGTACAATATTTCTGCTACTGTATACAGTGTTTACCTGGGTCTCCTCACTTCACTTTTCATCAGTTTATATGTCTTTCTAAGTTTTCCTGAAAGCATCCTGCTGGTTTGTGGGTTTTTTTTTTGATTCAGTAGTATTCCATAACAAGCATATACCACATGTGCAGCTATTTCCCAGTTGATGGACATCTCCTCAATTTCCAATTCCTTGCCACCACAAAAAGATCATCTATAAGTATTTTTGTATATGTGGGTTCTTTCCTTTAAAAAAATCATTTTGGAATACAGACCTTATAGTTGTATTGTTGGATCAAAGAGTATGCAAAGTTTTATAGACCTTTGGATATAGTTCTGAATTGTTCTTGAGAATGGTTGGATCTGTTCACAACTCTGCCAACAGTGCTTTAGTGTCCCCTTTTTTCCCACATCCTCTCCAATATATACCATTTTTCTTTTTCTGTCTGTCTGAGGTGGCACTCAGAATTGTTTGAATTTGTATGTATCCAATTAATGGTGATTTAGAGCATTTTTTCATATGATTATAGATAACTTCTGAAAATTGAATATTGATATCCTTTGACCATTTATCAATTGGGGAATTTTCATTCTTATAAATTTGACTCAATTCTTTACATATTTGAAAAATAAAACCTTTGTCAAAAAAACTTGCTTAAAAAATTTTCCCCATATCCTGTAGTCTTCTAAATCTCGCTGATCAAAACCTTTTTAATTTGATGCAATCAAAATTATCCATTTTATACACCATAATTCTCTCATTCTCTTATTTGTTCATTAATTCTTCCCTTATCTATAAATTTGACATATAAAATATTGCATGCTTCCCCAGTTTTCTCATGGTATCAGCCTTTATGTCTGCCTTATGCAAACATTTTGATCTTATCTTAACATGCATTATGAGATGTTGGTCTATACTTAGTTTCTGCCACACTACATTCTAGTTTTTCCCAGCAATTTTTGTCAAATAGTGAATTCTAGTCCCAGAATCTTAGATTCTTCAATTTATCAAAACTAAGTTACTATGATCATTTACTTTTGTGTATTATACACCTTATTTATACCACTGATCCATTACTCTTATTTCTTATCCAGTACCAGATTGTTTTCATAGGGACCATTTTGCAATACAATTTGAGATCTGGTACTCCTAAGACACTTCCCTTACATTTTTCATTGATTTCCTTGATATTCTTGACCTTTTGTTCTTCCAGATGATTTTTTTGGTATTTTTTTCTAGCTCTATAAAATAATTTTTGATAATTTGATTGCTATGGCACAGAATAAGCAAATTACTTTAGGTACAATTGTCATTGTTATTATATTGGCTGAGTCTATCCATTTGTCCAATTATTTAGATCTGACTTTATTTGCCTGAGAAGTGTTTTGTAATTGTGTTCATATAGTTCCTGAATTTGTCTTGGCAGGTGGACTCCCACAGCTATTATGTTCTAGGAATTTTTGAGCAGGTGATAGGGCACAATGTGAATCAACCAAGCTTTATGTGTCTAATATCACAAAACACAGAATCTTATTGTTGGGAAAGGTCTCAGAGGCTGCTAATTTTTAGCTACACCATCCTCAATCTACTATTCACCTGAAGATAATTTAAGGGAATATCCCATGGATTAAATCATGCCATTTAACATTTTTAAAATCAATGCCTTAGAGAGAAGCTCATCAAATTTGGTACTGATGTGAAGCTGGAAAGGCTAGGTCATATACCTGCTAAATTGCTAAGCCAGATTTTAATAGGCTTGGGCATTGAGTTGAATCAAATAAGATGAAATTAAAAAAAGAAATGTGAAGTATTACATTGGAGTGTAGATTCCAAAAAAATAAACTATACAAAGATGAGATGAGGGAAAGAGGGCTAGATAGTGATTGAAAACATCTGGAATTTCAATGGTCTGTAATCTTAATTTGAATCAACAATGATATGTAAGAAAGTCATTATGGCACTATGGGAGAATTCATACTCCATTACCCCTGTCTCCTGTAGATTAGAAAGTCAAATTTCCTTCAACTCATCTTCATATGGCATGAACTTGAAGCCCTTCACCAGTACACACACACACACACACACACACACACACACACACACACACGTAATGAGGATTTGATGTAGTTGACTTCCAAGTTTCCTACAGCCCTGACATTCCATGAAGTCTTTTATAATGCCAGTGGCCTTAAAGACATACTTGGAGTCAATCCCAGGCCTTTAACAACAGAGATTAGTAGCAATGTACTTAGTAGTACACACTTGGTTTTAGTAAGAGATGGCTTTTGCCTTAAGAGTCACATTCAACTGAAAAGGAAAAAAACCCTCTGAATGCAACCTTCAATCCTCCAAAGTAGAGATTGGTAGATGTGGAATTTGCCCATCAGGTCTCCTTTTTCCCTAAGAACCCTCAAGAAAATAGCAAAGCTCCATGGAAAACTGAATGACCCCTGGGAGAAAAAGTTCTAAGTAGAATAAATTAAATTATCATTTCCCAAGACACTCAACCAGAACTAGAAGAACAGGAGGGAAGAGGCTGCTTATATTCTTGGGAAATCAGAGCCCATGGAGAAACAATCTGCTTATCACCTTGTCAAGCTCCACGGAAAGAAAGATTCTCATTCAATGTTTCTGGGATTTTCTTGCTATTTGATTAAATGTTCCTGTCCTGGGAATGAAGTGTTTTGTTTAGGTCGGTCAGTGTACTGTTGGTATGTTGATACCTTCAGTGGTCCCATGAAAATTTTTGTGACCCTGAATCAACTATGAGTCAATTATGAAATTTAGGTTATTCTTCTTTAAAGTGGGGATAGATAACAATATCTGTTATAGTTTTTTTCCTTTTCTTGAAAAGAACCCTGACATTGGGAAGGTGATGGCATGACTTGCAAGTAAATTGGAAATAAGTGAAGGCAGGCCAAGCAAAGTCACCAGTCTCACTTTATACACCAGAGTCATCTAGGTCCAGTGGAATATCAGCACAGCTAGAGATGGTCTTGGATGCAGTGGGAGACCTTGGAATTTTTTTGTTTTGTTTTGTTTTGTTTTTTTTAGGTTGTACCTGTAAAATCGTGTTTAACATATTTCTTTTTTTTTATTGAAGAAAGGTTTTACTTATTTTAAGTTTTGCAATTTTTCCTCCAATCTTGCTTCCCTCCCCCCACCCCCCACAGAAGGCAGTCTGTTAATCTTTACATCATTCCCATAGTATGCATTGATCTAAGTTGAATGTGATGAGAGAGAAATCATATCCTTAAGGAAGAAACATATAGTATGAGATACAGTAGAATTACATAAGAAGATAACATTTTTTAAGAAATTAAAGGTAATAGTCTTTGGTCATTGTTCAAACTCCACAATTCTTTCTCAGGATGCAGATGGCATTCTCCACCACAGATATCCCAATATTGTGTCTGACTGTTGCCCTGTTGGTATGAGTAAGTCTATCAAGGTTGATCATCACTTCCATGTTGCTGTTAGGGTGCACAATGTTCTTCTGGTTCTGCTCATCTCCCTCAGCATCAGTTCATGCAAATCCTTCCAGGCTTCCCTGAATTCCCAACCCTCCTGGTTTCTAATAGAACAATAGTGTTCCATCACATACATATTCCACAGTTTGTTAAGCCATTTCCCAATTGATGGACATTCCCTCAGTTTCCATTTCTTTACCACCACAAACAGGGCTGCTATAAATATTTTTGTACTAGTGATGTTTTTACCCTTTCTCATCATCTCTTCACGATATATACCCAGTAGTGGTATTGCTGGATCAAAGGGTATGCACATTTTTGTTGCCCTTTGAGCGTAGTTCCAGACTTCTCTCTGGAAAGGTTGGATGAGTTCACAGATCCACCAACAATGTATTAGTGTCCAGGATTTCTCACATCCCTTCCAACATTGATCATTGTCTGGTCATATTGGCCAGTATGAGAGGTGTGAGGTGATACCTCAGAGAAACTTTAATTTGCATTTCTCTAGTAAGTAGAGATTTAGAGCAATTTTTCATATGACTATGGATTGCTTTGATCTCCTCATCTGTAAATTGCCTTTGCACATCCTTTGACCATTTGTCAATTGGGGAATGGCTTGTCTTTTTTTTTAATTTGGCTCACTTCTCTGTATATTTTAGAGATGAGTCCTTTATCAGAAATACTAGTTGTAAAAAATTGTTTCTCAATTTAATACATTTCTTTTGATCTTTGTTACAATGGTTTTGAGACCTTGGAATTTTTAATCATAGGTCTTAGTTTGTCTGAAGCAACACCTATTCTATGATTAAGGCTAGGTAAAAAGAAATGAGGTAAAGATTGACTTCTTTTACTCAGTCCAAAAAAATCAATCTGGGAGAGGAAGACCTTCAGAGTTTCTGGCCAAAATAGAACCAATTGTTATTTGCATTCACTCTCAGCCATCATACAAACAATGACTGAATGAGACTTGCACTATGATCAATCAATAAGAACTGAATTGATTTAGGTTTAAGACATAGTCCTTAAAAAGCCTAGCCCCCAACCCCATGAGGTTTCAGTGATTAACATTTATATTCCCTTGGATAGAGTATCCACATGCAAGTGTGTGGTTCCCTGGGTGGACCAAGGGAGAAGAGGGAGAGAGAAGGAAGGAAGGAATAAAGGAAGGAAGGAAGGAAGGAAGGAAGGAAGGAAGGAGGGAGGGAGGGAGGGAGGGAGGGAGGAAGGAAGGAAGGAGGGAAGAAAGGAAGAAAGAGAGGGAACGAGGGAAGAAGGAAGGAAGAATAAAGGAAGATGGGAAGGAAGGAGGGAAGCATGGAAGGAAGGAAGAAGGAAGGAAGGAGGGAAGGAAGGAAGGGAGGGAGGGAGGAAGGAAGGGTGAGTCAACTTTAGTCTTTAAGAAATAGAAGACTTTGGGGTGTCTAGGTGGCATAGTGGATAAAGCATGGGCCCTGGAGTCAGGAGGACCTGGGTTCAAATCCTGCCTCAGACACTTAATAATGACCTAGCTATGTGGCCTTGGGTAAGCCACTTAACCCCATTTGCCTTGCAAAAAAAAAAAAACCTAAAAAAAAAAAAAAATAGAAGACTCGTTTGTTTATCTTTCTGGATCTCATCTGCTACCACTGGGTGGCTTGGACAACCCGGAGGAGGAGGAAGACTCCCAGGTTTTGTGGAGTCTTTAGCATAACTGAGGTTGCACAAAAGGCCTGAGGCAGACAGGCCCCGCTTCTGATCTAAGGGAATTCCCGTTCATACCTCTCTGCCCCTAAGGACATAACATGAAGGACATCCTGAGTCAAGAGCTGCAGACCTGATGCACAAGTTTAGAAGCAGCTCTTTCAGATCTTTTCTTCTGACTTGGGCAACTTTATAACTATGTTTTTCCAAAATCCGCCACACACATAACCACAAGCCTAGAGAACCCAATAATATTAACCTAATTCCATTTGTCTTTTCTTGAAGGCTAACACATGTTAGCCTAATTCTGTTTATTCCTTATTAAGACAAACTTTGGAGGTTTGTTTGCTTTTTATAAACATGCCATACTCTGTAAGGTTAACAGAAATAAGGAAGGAAGGGAGGAGGAAGGGAAGGAGGGAGCTGTGTTGGCTAACTGGAACTGGCTACTACCATAGAGAAGATGATGTCATGGCTTGCAAGTGAATTGGTTAAGTCAGTGATGAGTCAATTAGTCATTATGAAATTTAGATCATTCCTCTATAAAGTGGGGATAGTGTAATACATAGCTTACAGGTTAAGTTCTGAAGACTAAATGAGATGATGTCTACAAAACTGTTAGTCATCTTTAACGGGTCAGATTTTGGCTATTATCAGCTAGTCTCTTCTTCTTGCTGGCAACTCTCCACTGACAATCCTGACTGATGTGGTCATTCCCAGACCCCCATTTGAGAAAGTCCTAATACCAATCACACTTGTTAAAATAGTGGTCCAGCCCATGATGTTGGCACAGGATTTCTTCAGACCTTCCTCTGCTCCCCTCTTTTTACCTCCCATCTTGTCTTCTCCCTTTAGAATGTAAGTGCCTAAAGGTACACACTGTTATTTGGTTTTTTTGGTTGTTGTTGTTTTGGATTTCTATTTGTATTTCCTTAATAGGGTATCTTAGAAATAATAAGTTCTTAATAATTGTTCTCTTTTTTCCTCTCCCTCCCCCATCTTTTTCTCCCTCCAACCCCCTCTCTATTCCTATTTTTAGCCACAGTATAATGGAGGGCCCAGTGTCCTTGAAATCTAGAAGGTTTGGATTCAAATTCAACCATAGATGACTACTAGCTGTGTACCTCTGGGAAAATCAGGAAAATCATTAGATCTTGGTCCTCAGTTTTCTCATGTAAAAAATGAGTTGGTCTCATTTGTTTCCCAGACTCTTTCTAGTTCTAAATATTTAATCTCATGAATATCTTTTCTGGAGAGACTTCTTCTTACCTTATCAGCCAATTGATCAATAATCATTTATTATTCTGAGGCTGAAATGCCTACTATGTGTCAGTCAGGAGCTGGGCTAAGCAGTGAGGAGATGAAGAAAGGCAAAGAGCTCATACTTGAATAAAGGAGATAACAATGAAAACTTTTTACATTGCATACAAACAGGATATATTAAGAATTAATAGAAGAAAATCCAAGAAGGATGACCCTAGAGTGGAGAACAGGAAGAGGTGTAACCCAAAAGACTTCCTGTAAGCAATGGGATCTAAGGGGGTCTTGAAGGACTCTGGGGGGGGACATTCCAAACATGGGTGATAGCTAGAGTTCACATTCCAAAAACATTCAGAGGTCAGTGTCACTGGACCATAGAATCCATGGAAGGTAGCAAAATGTCAGAAGACTAAAATGGTAGGCAGGGAGCATGTTGGAAAGGGTTTTAAAAGTCTAAAGAAGAGTTTTATTTTTGATCCTGGAATTAATAGGCATACACAAGGTTTATGGGGATGGAGGACAGATGGCATAGTCAGATCTGTACTCTGGGTAAGTGACTTGGGGCGTTGAGTAGTAGATGGACTGAAAGAAGGAAAGACAAAGTAGGGAGACTATCAAGAGAGCTATTGCAATAACTTGAGTGTGAGGAGTTGAGAGACTCCATGTGTGCTGTAGCTTGGACCTTCGACACTTAGTGGAGTCCTTGGCACATACTGAAAGTTTAATTAGTGTTCTTTCTTTCATTCATTTATTCTCATCTTGCATAAAATTTGCCATTGTAATATCCTAAAACTTACATTCATGACTTCATTTCCCTTTAGGTCAACTATAATTTTGAATTTCCAGAGATCATGGTGTTCTATTAGTTGCATGACCCTAAGCAAATTGGTTTCCTTTCTTTTCTTTTCTTTTTTAGGTTTTTTTTGTAAGGCAAACAGGGTTAAATGGCTTGCCCAAGGCCACACAGCTAGGTCATTATATTAAGTGTCTGAGACCGGATTTGAACCCAGGTACTTCTGACTCCAGGGCCGGTGCTTTATCCACTATGCCACCTAGCCACCCTGCAAATTGCTTTCTTTTCTGAATCGCAGCTTTCTCATCTAAAAAAATGAGAGTAATAGTAGAACTTTGTTTTTAGGGTTGTGGTGAGACTCTCTTTGTAATCCTTAAAATATTTATAAGTATCAGTTATCATCATCATCAACATCATAATTAGTATTATTCTAACTTCTATCTAATATATATAATATTTTTCAAATAAATGTATAAATATACACAGTACCCATATATGTCTCATTTATATATCTAGTGGTTGGCTGATTTTCTTTATTTTTCAGTCACTGGAATGTACAGAGCACTGGGCTTTATGTTGAGACATCTCATTTTGGTTCCTCTATTAGGAAGGAATCTTCTTGAGGGCAAGGATTGTCTTTACCTTTCTTTGTATCCCTAGAACTAAGCAGGAGGTCTGGTACCTGGTGCTTAACAAACATGTGTTGAATGATTCATAATCATGCAGTATAATTGAGAAAATATTGGTGTTTTTAAAAGAAATGTCTTTTTGCATCATGGAACCACTGGTAATTGTTAAAAGCATGGTGATGTTTTGAAGAATTCCTCCTTTAATAGCTCGTTGTGACATAGAATACATCACAAAATTCAGAATATCTGAATTCATGACCAAAAATTCTCCATGGGAAGAATGGATAAATGGAAAGGTCTCAAGAATGGAGATCTAAAGATCCAAAGAGAAATTGCCCAGATGAAGAGGAAAATCATGAGGTAGCTATAGAATCTGTTTTCAGTACACTGATAACATTGATCAACTTCAGTTTTAAAAAGACACACACAAGGGGCAGCTAGGTGGTGCAGTGGATAAAGCACCGGCCCTGGAGTCAGGAGTACCTGAGTTCAAATCTGGCCTCAGACACTTAATAATGACCTAGCTGTGTGGCCTTGGGCAAGCCACTTAACCCCGTTTGCCTTGCAAAAACCTACAAAAAAGAAAAAGACACACACACACAATGAATTTTTAAATCTCAGGATAGGATTTTATATTTATTCCTACTAAATTTCATCTCATTAAATTTAGCTCATTGTTTGAACCTATAGAGATCTTTTAAGATAAGGTTGCTCTAAGGGGCCCTGAAAGAATGTGGGTAAAGTGTTGGACTTGGAGTGTGGAAATTTGAGGTTCAAACCTGCCTCTGTCTCTTAATTACTTTGTGATTAGTCAATATAGTTACACTTTTGAAGACTCAACAATTCTCTCAAACTTATTTCTGAATTAGAATTGTTCTACATTATGATTATACTGCTATTTACGCTGATGTATTATAGATAAATGTCATTCAATTTCTTAGCTATCCTTTCTAAATTTGCATAACTGTAAACTTGATCCATGTGTCTTGATTGAAGTCAACCATTAGAATTTTAAATAAGACAGGGCTAATCAATCACCACATCAATCACCCAGTAAGTCTCTGCTAGGTCTGTTAGGTGCTGAGACTTCAAAGAAAAATTAAACAGTCCTTACACTCAAAGATCTCACACACACACACACACACACACACACACACACACACACACACACACAGTCCCCATAATGAAAAATTTTTTTAAAGATTTCATAGTTTAAAAGCTCATTAACATTTTTGAAATAGTATTTGTGTATTGGTGTTTATAAAATGAGTCTTTGGATTGGAATTTGGTGGGACAAATGCCATATTAGAACTGAACTAAATTCTGAATCTAATTCCCCCTCCCCTCCCCAGAGCTCAAGGTGGAAGAAGGGATATTATACTCCCCAAGGTGGTGGAGTGTTTGTTAGTTTATTCTTTCTATTTCTTCAAAGTAAATATTTTTTGTCAAAATTTATCTAAATGTTAAGTGGTTAAATGAAACTGAGTTGAAAGAAACCCCTAAAATTGGAGAAACATAATTGATGAGGGCTTGAGCCAATAGCAGAGATGAGAGATACCCCCTGCCAATTTCCTGAGGGTACCAGAGAACAGAAGGATGAAAATGTAGCACATCTGGCTCTTGGGCAATGGGGGTCAGAGTAATTGCCATGATATACATTTATATATATATATATGTATATGTATATGTATATATATATATATATATACACACACACACACACACACACACATATTGCTGCTTGTCCATTCTTTTTTTTAAAAAACAGCATTGTATTATTTATTTTGTTAAATTTTTCCAGTCGCATATAATTTTCGTTATTCATTCTTTGTAAGATTTTGAGTTCCACATTTTCCCCTCCCCCTCCCCAACACCAAGTGATCTGATATAGATAATATAGTGTCTAAATATACAATGTACAATCACATTAAATGTATTTCCATATTTGTCATGTTGTGGAAGAAAAATCAGAACAAAAGGCAAAAAGCCCATGAGAAGGAAAAAAAAAAACCTCTAAAAAGTAAAAAGAATATCCTTTGGTCTGCATTAGGACTCCTTGGATGTGGATAGGCTTTTCCGTCAGAAGTCTTTTGGAATTGTCTTTGGTCACTGTACTGTTGAGCAGAACTAAGTCTATCATAGTTGATCATCACACAATGTTGCTATTGCTGTGTACGATGTTCTCCTGATTCTGCTCACTTCACTCAGCATCAGTTCATGTAAGCCTTTCCAAATTTTTCAGAAATTCTCCTGCTCATGATTTCTTACAAAACAATAGTTTTCTATCACATTCATACCACCACTTGTTCAGCCATTTTCTAATTGATGAACATTCCCTCAGTTTCCAATTCTTTGCCACCACAAAAAGAACTGTGTAAATTTTTTTTCAGGTGAGTCCTTTTTGCTTTTTTAATGATCTTTTTTAGGATACAAACCTAATAATGGCAGAATCAAAGAGTATGCACAGTTTTATTGTCCTTTGGGCACAGTTCCAAAACACTCTCCAAAATGTTTGGATCAATTCACTACTTCACCAACAGTGCATTGGTGTCCCAGTTTTCTCACATTCCCTCCAACATTCATCATTTTTTTTCCTATCACATTTGTTAATCTGAGGGTGTATCTCAGAGTTATTTTAATTTGCATTTCTCTCATCAATAGTGATAAAACATTTTTTCATATTATATAGAAAGGCTTAATTTCTTTCTCTAAAAACTGCCTGTTTATGTTTTTTGACCATTTCTCTTTAGAAGAGTGAGTTGTAGTCTTATAAATTTGCCTGAGTTCTCTATATATCTTAGAAATAAGGTCTTTTTTTTTCAGAAATTCTGTATATAAAAATGATATCCCTATTTTTCTGCTTTCCTTCTAGTCTTGATTACATTTGTTTTGTTGTGCAAAACCTTTTTAATCTAATTAATTTACTATAATTATAATTATCCATTTTTCATTTTATGATATTCTCTTTCTCTTATTTTGTCATAAATTTTTCTCTTCATACATCTTACAGATAAACTATTACTATCATCTATTTTAATTCCTCAGATTTTTTCTTCTCTTTTTGCTATAGCTAACATTTCTTTTTTCTTTTCTTAATTGATATTTTATTTCATTTTTCTAATTACATGTTATGAAAGTTTTTCAACATTCATCCTCATGCAAATGCATGTTTGTAAGCTACATAATTTCCTTTCACTGTCCTTTCCCACTCCCATCCTTTAGCAGTGAATAGTTTGGTGAACATTGTGCACATATATTTGTGTTTTAGCATGTTTATAGATAAAATATTTTCTTTGTGAGGAATTAGGACTAAGGGAAGAGGAAGGAAATCATGTGACAGGAAGGAAAAATATAAGAGAAAAATTTTGAAAATGAACATAGTGTTCATTTAGATTATGTACTTTTTTGTTTGCTTGTTTATTTTATTTTGTTTTTTTCCCTTCTGGATATGGCTAATATTGTCCATAACAAGTCTCCCAGGGTTGTTCTAACTCTCTGAACTGCTGAGAGGAGCTGCATTCATCATACTTGATCAACTCACAATGTTGTTGCTAACGCGTACAATATTCTGTTGGTTCTGCTCCTTTCTCTCAGCATTAGTTCCTGTAATTTGTTCCATGCTTCTCTTGAGTCTGACCATTCATGGTTTCTTATAGTACAATAATACTCCATAACATTCATATACTATAACTTGTTCAACCATTGTCCAACTGATGAGCATCCCCTCAATTTCCATTTCTTTGCCACTACACAAAGGGCTGTATAGCTAATATTTCTAACAGAATACTGAATAGTGATAATAATGGATCTTAATGGGAATGCTTCTAGATTATTCTCAATGCATATAAGATATGCTGATGATTTCAGATGGATATTGCTTATCATTTTAAGGAAAACTCCATTTATTCCAAGGCTCTCCAATATTTTTAATAGGAATGGAGGCTGTTTTTGGTCAAAAGGTTTTTCAGCATCTATTGAGATAATCATATTATTTCTGTTAGTTTTGCTATTGATATGGTCAAATGAAATTATCGTTTTACTAATATTGAACCATTCCTATATTCCTAGTATAAAATCTACCTCATCAAAGTGTATTATCATAGTGATAATTTGCTATAATCTCTTTGATAATATCATATATAAAACTGTTGCATCAATATTCATTAGGGAAATTAGTCTATAATTTTCAATCTGTGTTCTGGCTCTTCCTGGTCAGGCATCAGATCATATTTTTGTCATAAAAGGAGTTTGACAGAATTCCTTTGCCTATTTTTTCAAATGGTATATAGAATTCAAATGAAAAAATCTTTAAATGTTTGATAGAATTCATTTGTGAAACCATTTGACACTGGAAATTTTTTCTTAGGGAGTTCATTAATGGTTTGTTTGATTTCTTTGAAATGGGATTAAGTATTTTATTTCTTCTGTTAATCAGGGAAATTTATATTTTCATACATATTCATCCATTTCATTGTAAGATTTATTAACATAGAGTTGGGCAAAATGATTTCAAATTATTACTTTAATTTCTTCTTTATTGATGATGTACTTACCCTTTACATTTTTGATTCTGGTAATTTGGGGGTTCTTTTAGGTTTTTGCAAGGCAAATGGGGTTAAGTGGCTTGCCCAAGGCCACACAGCTAGGTAATTATTAAGTGTCTGAGACCGAATTTGAACCCAGGTACTCCTGACTCCAAGGCCGGTGCTTTATCCACTATGCCACCTAGTTGCCCCATGGTAATTTGGTTTTCTTCTTTTTAAAAATCAAATTAAGAAAAGAATTATCTATTTTATTGTTTTTCCCCACAAGAATGACTCTTAGATTTATTTACTGACTCAATAGTTTTCTTACTTTCAATTTCATCAATTTTTCTTTTGGTTTTTCAGAATTTCTAATTTGATATTTAATTGGAGATTTTTAATTTGTTCTTTTTATAGCTTTTTTTTAGTTGCATGCCCAATTCATTGATCTCCCCTTTGTCTATTCTATTCATGTAAGCATTAAGTGATATAAAATTTCCCTGATAATTGCTTTGGTTGCATCCCACAAGTTTTGGTATGTTGTCATTGTCGTGTCATTGTCTTGGATGAAATTTTTGATTGTTTCTATGACTTCTTGTTTCACCCACTCATTCTTTAAAATTAGGTTATTTAGTTTCCAATTAATTTTTTGTCCATCTTTCCACAGCACTTTATTACACATTATTTTTACTTCACCATGATTTGAAAAGGATGCATTTAATTAATTTTTAGCATCTGATTGTGAAGATTTTATACGCTAAAACATGATCAGTTTTTGTGTAGGTGCAATGTACCACGTTCTTTCTATTCCCATTTAGTTTTCTCCAGAGGTCTATCATATTTAAATTTCTAAAATCCTATTCACTCCTTAACTCCCTTCTTGTTTATTTTGTGAATAGATTCATCTAATTCTGAGAGAGGGAGGTTGAAGCCTCCCCACTAGTACAATATTGAAGACTATGTCTTCCTGTAACTCATTTAACTTCTCCTCTAAGAATCTGAATGCTATACCACTTGATGCATTTATATTTAGCATTGATATTTCTTCATTATCTACTTATGGTATCTCTTTTATTTAGATCTATTTTTGGTTTTGCTTTGTTTGAGATCAGGATTGTCTCTCTGCTTTATTTTTTTTACTTCAGTTGAAGCATTATCTATTCTGCTCCAGTCTTTTACCTTTATTCTGTATATACCTCTCTATTTCAAATTTGTTTCTTGTAAGCACATATTGTAGAATTCTGTTATTCACTTCCATTTTATGGAAGAGTTCATCCCATTCACATTCACAGTAGTGATTACTAATTCTATTTTCTTCCATCCAATTTTCCCTGTTTATACTTTTTTCCTCCTTTTTTATCCTATTTCTCCTAACAAGTGTTTTGCTTCTGAACACCACCTCCCTCAATCTGTCCTCCCTTCTATCATCCCCCATACCTTTTCTTTCCTCTTCTCCTAATTCTCTGTAAAATTAAGATGTTTCTAAAACTGACTTTATATGTTATTGCCTTTTTCAGTCAAAATCGATGAGAGTAAGAATCAAGCAATTCTCATCCCCTCTTTTATCTCCCTGTAATGTAATGAGTTATTTGTGTCTCTTCATGTGATGTAATTTGCCCTATTCTGCCTCCCCTTTCCTTCTTTTCCCAGTATAATCAGTTGTTCATGGCATATTTTTTTAGGCTTTTTTGCAAGGCAAGTAGGGTTAAGTGGCTTGCCCAAGACCACACAGCTAGGTAATTATTAAGTGTCTGAGGCTGGATTTGAACTCAGGTACTCCTGACTCCAGGGCCAGTGCTCTATTCATTGTGCTACCTAGCTGCCCCCATGCCATATTTTTTATATCAAATCAACCTAAGCCCACACCCTCTAAATATATTCCTTCTAATAGAAATACAGTTCTGAATAGCTACAAGTATCATCTTCCCATGTAGGTATGTAAATAGTTTAATCCTATTGAACATTTTTTTTCTTTTTCTCTGTTTAACTTTTTGTGAATCTCTTTAGTCTTATATTCGAAGATCAAGTGTTCTGTTCAGCTCTGGTCTTTTGTTCAGGAAAATTTAAAGTCACATGTTTTGTAGAATATCTGCCTTTTACCCTGAACAAGTTGCTCAGTTTTCCTAATAGCTGATTCTTGCTTGTAATCCAAACTCCTTTGCCTTCAAGAATATTCTGTTCTAGATCCTCTGATACTTTAATGTTGAAGCTGCAAAATCCTATATAACCCCTTGGCATTTGAATTGTTTCTTTCTGGATGACTGCAATATTTTCTACTTGGGCTGGATTCTGGAATTTGGCTACAATGTTCCTTGGCATTTTGATTTTGAGATCTCTTTTAGGAGATTCGTGGATTCTTTAGTGATTATTTTACCCTCTGGTTCTAGGATATCAGGGCAATTTTCTTTGATGATTTCTTGAAAAATGTTGTCCAGGTTTTTTTTTTGTAATCATGACTTTCAAGTATTCCAATAATTCTTAAATTATCTCTCCTGGATCTATTTTCCAGGTCAGTTGTCTTTCTAATAAGTGAGGCAGGACTGTGCAAAGTCATAGCCTCACTGTCTCCTTCAGAACCATCTGGGTCCAATGACCAGGTATAGGTCAGGGTGACTGGAGATGGTCCTGGATGCAGTGGGTTACCTTGACCTTTTTAGACTTAGGTCTTAAATAGGACTAAGTTTTTCTGAGGCAACACCCATTCAGTGATTAAGGCCATGTAAGACAATGACCTATTTTACCTAGTCAAAAAAAAAAATCAGTCTTGGAGGGGAAGACCCTCAGAGTTTCTGGCCAAAATAGAAACAATTGCTATTCACACTCACTATCAGCCATCAAAATACATGAAATATGAAGGAATGTGTAATATATGCAAAGTAGATAGGGGCAGCAGACAGTAGTTGGGGGGAATCAGAAAGAGCTTTGTGTAGAAGACAGTGCTTGGAATGAGCCTTGACAAAAGGGAAGAATCTATGAGACATTCTAGACATAGAGGACATCAAATGCAATAGTAGAGAGATATATGAGAAGGCAAATTTTTCTGAACTAGAGGGGACAGGAGAAAGAATACTATGTAATAATTCTGGAGAAATAGCTTGGGATCAAATTGAGAGGAGTTTCCAATACTCTAACTTCAGACTTGATCCTAAAATTATTGAGAAAACAATGGAACTATTGGGTGGGGAGCAGGAAGGGAAAGTGACCTACTATATTCAGGCTCATATTTTAGAAAACTTAGAAGCTTTAGATGCTGTGTGAAGGAAGGGTTAATGTGCAGAGAGACCCAGGGAGAACTGTTAAGAGGTGCATTAGTACTAGTCCAGAAAAGAGCCACTCAAGTCTAGAACTATGGTTACAGCTGGGTGAGAGGAGAGAAGGGGACATATTTGAAAGCTATTGTGGAAATTTAATTGCAAAACTTTGGCAGCTGAATGGATATATGGGATAGATGAGAGTAAGTGTAGCAACTTCAAATCTGGATGCCTAGAAGGTAATGGTGGTTTGGCTGAAGTAGGGAAATTTGGAAGAAGAATGTGTTTAATGAGGGGAAAGATAATTAGTTCTCTTTTGGACATGTTTGAGGTGATGATGCTTCCAGATATCCAGTTTAATATGTCTAGTAGGCAATTCATGATGTGGGACTAATGTTCAGCAGAAAGACTAGAGCTGCATATGGTGATTTGTGAGTTACCTGAATGGAGGGTTTAATTGAACCATGGCACCAAGTGAGAGAGTGAAAAGAAAGAGAGTAGAGAATCCAAGAGAGAGTCTTGAGCATTGCCCACAATTAGGAGACACAACACTGAGGATGAGCCAGCAGAGAAGACTAAGAGATATAGAAAGAGAATTCTGTAGCCAAGCCCTAGAAGCCTCCCATAATTTCAGTCGACATCAGAATTCTTCTGAATATGCCATACAAATGGCAGTGAATCACCTTTATTTACTACTGGAACATGATAAGGGCTCTATTCTGTCTATGCCTCATGCACGAAATCTCTATAGGAGGGTTTTACAATGAGGACATAGTTGAGGACCCAAGCTTCCAGCAAGTTTCAGGGTTGGCTCACCATGGGGAGGCAGTGCAGCTCAATAGAAAGAGCCCTGAATGAGCCAAAGAAACTGAAGTTTCGGATGATTACGACTTGGGCAAATCTCTTCCTCTTTTTTGAGTTTTGGTTTCCTCATCTAGAAAGAGGTGAAACTATTTAAGGAAGCTAGGCAGAGGAGGCAGAGTCCCCAGGACTTAGAGCCAGGAAGACCTGGGCTTGAATCCAGCCTCAGACACTGACTAGCTATGTGACCCGGAATAAGTCACTTAATTCTCAGCCTCAGATTTTCTCAGCCACAAAATAGGGAGGACAACAGCATCTACATCCCAGGGTTGTTGAGAGGATCAAGTATTTTTCAGACCTTTAAGGCACCCTACAAATGTTAGTTATTAACACAGGCTATTATCTGAGAGAGGTGAGTTGACTGTTCATCCCTTATGACACAGGAGTCCTATTATAAGGTTGCCAAAGGCAGAAAGGTTGCAGGGGGACCCCAGAGGTCCCCAAATAGACAGACCAGCAATTTTTGTTGTTGTTTATGTTATAAAACTTGGGAAATGAAGAGGGTGCCTGTCCAATTGAGCCCTCCAAATTGTAGTCAATGAATGAAATGGAAATGTATTACAAGTCATATCAAAGTCATATGCAGCATGAAATATTAGTCAGTGAGATAGCTCTACAGTGGATAGAGCCCTGGGCAGGAGTCAGGAAGACCTGAGTGCAAATCTAGCCTCAGACTTAGGTGTATGACCCCAACCAAGTTGTTTAACCTCTGTCTACCTCTGTTGCCTCAACTGTTAAATGGGCAGTTGTGCTGAGATAAAAATTATAAAGCAGTTAACATGATATGAGCACATAGTAAATACTCTATAGATGCTATTTGTATCATTAGTATTATAAGTGAAGACAAATTTTTAGATAATTATAGCCACCCATTTTGGTCCCAGAAAACATATAAAGACATATAATCCTGATGAGCAAAGAAGTTGAAGTTTATGAGGAAAGAATGTTGTATAGTCAGAATCATATGTGGTCACTCTCCTGTTTGTTTTTTCTTTTTAATGAGAGAGGGCTGGATTGAGGATTGAAGGCAAGTTAGCATGACTGCAACACAAACCAGAAGGCTGAATCAATACATTGATTTTTCACGAATTAAGGAGGAACTAAAAAGGTTGGGTGGGTAAGGGGATCTTTCTAAATCTCCATTTTCTCCTATGTTAAGTCAGGGATTTTGACCAGACTACCTCCAAAACTGCTTCTAGTTCTCCATCTGTCATCCTTCCACCACATCCTTCTTTCCCAATCAACTCCACTCCTTACCAGAAGCTCATTTCCAGTTGTGCTCTTTCCTCTCTTGTACTATTCTGCCATTATCTGGCAAGGTACCTGCACATAACTGATTCTTAACAAATAAATATTTGATGGGTTGATTGATGGTAACTGATACTTCTGTAAGGAACTATATGTCCAGGATCTTTATTTGAACATTGTAGACCCATTGAGTCACAGAAACCAAACTGATGTCACTTCCTTGCTAATTTACAGGATAGCCTTTACTTTGGGAACAGTAGCAGTATTTCTGTTGGACACAAAGGGTTTTCATATAGATGAGACTAGTAAGGCATGGGATCATTGATGAAACTGGACAGGACCTTGGAGGTCTTCTATTCCAACCCCTTTTTGTAGTCAAGGAAACTGAGACACAAAAGCAAGAAGAGACTTGCCCCCAGTCACCCAGATGTTCAGTAACAAAGGCAGTTTTCAAGCCATTTGTAGTAATGTAGACAGAGATGTGAATTTGCGCCTGGCTTCAAATCTTAGTTTTGCTACTTACTGTATAGCCTGGGGCAAGGGTACTTCTCTTCTTGGGCTTTAGTTTGCTCACATAGAAATGGATTGGACTAGAGGTAAATGTTCCGTGAAGGTCTCTCTAACATTTATAAGGCCATGATCCCACCATATTCTGACTCCAGTCCCTGGCTGCTCTTCTTTCCTTTTCTATATTCCCTTGTATACCAACTGCATTTCCACCATTGCCATTGTCATCTGCAAGTTTCCAGTTGGCACAGAGGGGCACCTTCTGTAGTGACAGCTGAGTAGACTTGAGCCAGTTTGGAACCCTCAGGGTTCCAGCTCTCATTCCCTGGATCATCTGGCTTACCAGGCTTTTTCACAAAATAGTCATGAATGTGCTTTGATTTTCATCTGTTTCCTACTTCACTCCAACATGTCTCTTCTCCCCAGAAGCAGTAGCAGCATGATCACCTGCCATGGTGCCATGGAAGATTTCATGAAGAGGCCAGACATTGGGTCTGGTCCCAGAGGTGATTCATCATCAGCCAGCTACATGCAACCTTACTGTGTCCACTAGAGAGCACAACTCACTGAAAAACTGGCCTGGAAACCTCACCTTTCTCCTGGCCAACCACAGAAGGAAACCTCTCCTATGACTCAAGCAAGACAAGTTCATTAATAACCTGAAACAATGAGATGTCCAACTTCATTCCTCAGCTAGGATAACTCTTTGCAGTTCAAGGCTGATGGAGAATGTGTGTCCTTTGGAACTACAAATCTCATTATGTAAGTCAATTCTCAAATCCTAATAACATTTGTATAAAAGCTTTAGGGCCCAAAAGGATTATGGATGGATGGATGGATGGAAGAAAGGAAGGAAGGAAGGAAGGAAGGAAGGAAGGAAGGAAGGAAGGAAGGAAGGAAGGAAGGAAGGGAGGGAGGGAGGGAGGGAGGGAGGGGATGAGGCAAGAAAGAGTGCAGCTTACTCCAGTGGACTCTTCCATGAGGCTGATGAGATGTTCATATTCTGTGACCTTTCCAAGTTCACAAGGTCTTCATCAGGGCTCTGGGGGCAGGGGAAAGTGTAACATCCCTATGGGACTAAGTCTTCCCACCTTGTCCTATTTTATGAATGAAAGGATCTGTCTTCTCAAGGAATCCCTTAAAGCTAGAAAATTTTAAAATATCAGGTCCTGTTGAATTCTAAATTTCAGACTGTCTTGCTGCAACATACAGAGGTTCAAGGGACTTTCAAACAATTCTAATGCTTCCTGTGGGGCCTCATCCAATAATGTCCAATGATTGAGTTTCATTACTCCTCATTGGGTCATTCTGATTGATGGATTGATTCAAGAGCAAGACTAAGTTTTCTCCAATTGTATTGGGGGAGGGAGAATGCTCCCTTTATACATTAACAAAAACCCCCTAATAAAACTTAAATATAATAAATAATAGTAAGTGTCTGATGATGGCTGGAGACTAAAGAATAAAAACTTCAATAGAGGAAGGCATCCTAATGGGCTTGCAGGGTTCATCACAGAGGCTGTGAAGCTCAAACTGTCTGCATTCTGACTCCTTAGGTTGTCCAGGGGGTCTGGATCACATATCTTCCTCACTTCTATTATAAGTAACTTTTTTTCTAGACATCCCAGGAACATTCCATAAATAAGACTTTTTCTGGTCCCTTCAACTATTAATACTCTCTCCCTTAAAATTGTATTTTTCTTTAAAGTCTTTGTATTTTTTTTCTCTGTGGACATGCCATCTCTCTATGGGGACCAGAAACTGCTGAAGGGAAGGAACTGACTCATTTTCATTCTCCTATTCCCAGGACCCAGCTCTTAGCCTTTGATTTAGTAGATGATTAATAAAACATTTGTTGCTTTGAATTGACTTACGGTTAGTTATATCAACAAGTGTTGGTAAAAGATACAGAAATACAGCACGCAATATGACATTTGTATACATCTGGCTCTCCCCCTTTTCTTCTTTTTTTCTCAATCTAAAAGCATACTCTGGTATTAAAAAGGAAATACCCAAGGAATAGCAAACATGAAGAGATTTCCTTCAGTCCCACCATAACTTTCTCTAGGTCCCATTCTCCAGGGAGGTGACAAACTCCTAGGGCCCTTCTGGAGCTTTCATAGAGGAATAGGGATGGATCCAACTCAGCTCAGTGGCTTCAGTAAGGTGGTAAGGAAGTCTTACTGACCATCTGGGCCAAGGTCCTTCTCTGATTCCCTGGCACATTAAGGGGTGTTTACTTGGATGTTGAGATCCTCAGTGTTCAGTGCTGAATAACTGATTAGTGACTGATTGACAGACTGAAAAATTGGATAGAGTTCCTTTCCTGTGTTCATATGTTCAGGTTTCCATATCCTATGCCCAATCAAAACAACATCACCCTCAAAAGAAGCCCAATCGGTCCATACAAATTAAAGAGCACTTAATAAGCACCTACTGCATGTTAGGCATTGTGGTAGGTGCTGGGGAAACAAAAGACAAAAGTGAGACAGTCTCTGACTTCATGGAGCTTCCAATATACTGGAGAGAAGAAACACACACACACAAATTATCCATATATATGCATACATATGTATATGTATGTATGTTTATACAAACTATATAAAAGCTGACTTTGACAGAAAGTTCTCAAGCAACTAAGGGCATCAGAGAAGGCTTCACATAGATATTGTGGAAGTCAGTGCTTGAGCAGAACCTCAAAGGAAACACAAAAATCAAAGAGACACTGATGAGTAGTTCTAGGTGCCAACATTTTAATGTCAAAACATTATTGATCAAATCCAGTCTCAGATGCTTAATAATTACCTAGCTGTGTGACCTTGGACAAGTCACTTAACCCCATTGCCTTGCAAAAATATTATGGAAAGTAGAGACTTACAAGTTCATCCCTGTAGACCCAATGATCCCCCTGCCTGGACTTAAATGTTCAAAGAAATAGAAACACAAAATGAAGGAATATATAATATCATGTGAATGTAACAGAATATTTTTGTTATATCATATTTTCTCTATGGGTTAAATAATTTTTCAGTTGTGTTTGAGTCTCTGACCCTATCTGAGGTTCCCTTGGCAAACAAGGGATTTTCCATTTCCTTGTCCAGCTCATTTTACAGATGAGGAAATTGAGGCAGAGTGAAGCAGCAACTACTAAATAGCTCAGTTCAGATTTGAACTCTGAAAACACATCTTTCAGACTCCAAATCTGGCACTGTATCTTCTATGGCCCCCTAGTTGCCCACAATCTTGCTAGTTATTGATAAAAATGCCAGTTGGCACCTGTTTCATCATGATACAAAAGCTTCAGTTCTTCTATACTGGATTGGTGACTATTCTTGCTCTGCTACACAGTTCCTCCCTGTGCGGGAATGCCCTGCCATTTCTGTCCAGATCCCTTTCCCGGCCTTCATGGAACTCTCTTTTTTATTTTCCTATCATGACCTGAGTCAGAGAAATGATTCACTGTGACTTCTTTCCTTGAACTTCCTGATTAAGACTCGCAGGTGCATTTTTCTAAGTTTGTTTGGAGGAGTTGTGATGCAAATCTCAATTATATTTCTTCCTACTACTTCATCATTTTGACTCAACTCACTCAATCATAGGTTTTTGAAAGAGACTTCATATGACCTGAGATCATATTGGTCTGGAAGTTCCATCCAGATCACATTCCATCCTTTGCTACCCATCCAAATTCTCATATAAACATGTCCAGGAGACTGGGGGCAATGAATCATATGGAACTGGAAAGAAACTTAGAGACTATAAAGTCCAATTCCTTAATCTTAAAGATGAGGAAACTGAGACTCAGAGACATCAAATAATTTACCCAGAGTCACAGAGTTGCTTAGTGTCTAAAGTAGGAGTCCAGCAGAAAGTGTAGTACATCATCTACCTATTCCAAGGGAAGATTTTCCTCACTTTCTTTTGAGATCATAAAGACACCAGCATGTCACCAGGGATGTCCCAATTTATCCTTTTTGTTGGCTTGTAGTCAGCCAATATTCCTTTTAGCCCATGCATTTCCTTGGTGATATCTTGACTCATAATCTGGGCAATTGATAATTTTCATGTACTTAGTTTTTCCTGCCTAGATAGTTAGCTCAAACTCTTGAACAATTGCAGATCTTATTAATTCAAGCAGAACTATGACCTGCACAGACAAAAATAATCTGAAGGAATTCATCATCTATGAAGATTTACTCCCGAATTTCGACTTTGCAATGGATCTGCAAGGGCAAAACTCCAAGCCTACCAGCCTTACCTGATGTATGTGTACAGAAGTTTATTGACAATGTTTATATCTGTTATAAAAATTATGAAAAACCACTTATGTAATTATGGAACATTATGTAAAAAGAAAAAGATGTCAACAAAAATTTTAAAAGCCTTTGGAGCAATGGATCATTCAATAGATTTGGAGTTAGGAAAACATGAGTCTGACTGCCATATCCTGGATAAGGTACCATATATCCACCAGCCTCAGTTTTTTCCAACTGTAAAATAGGAATGATAATAATTGTATTTACCTTACAGAGTTGTTGGATTAATTGAAATAATAGTCATAAAGTTATTTGTGGACCATAAAGTACTATACAAATGCTGGTGAATGCTACTATTCATATTTACCTCATTTCATTTTTATCTTATTACATTTACCTCTCACAGATTAGGATCTTTTTAGATCCTGACTCTGTCATGCAACGAACTAATTTGCTCTCTCTTTGCCTTGTCATCTGACAATTGAATTCTCATTTCTGCTACATCTCATTTTAAAAAATCAATACACAGATGTGAAAACAAGTAGAAGCAGCAGATTTGAACTGGTGACCCTCTTGTCTTCCACTCTCCAGGAGGCAAAAGGTGCTTTCAGACAAGGATTCTGGAGAAGAGGTCCTTTTCTACCATGTCATAATAGCAGAGGGACTACTATTCCCCATGTAGAGTGGGAACTGAGCTAGCCAGACTTGGGTGAGGCTCCTGCTCCTCTACCTCCCATCATATGTTTCCTTCCATTAGCATCAATTTTAGGAGCATTGAAAGTCCATAGAAGATGAGGAGATCAAAGCAATCCATAGCCATATGAAAAAATGCTCTAAATCATTAATTATTAGAGAAATGCAAATTAAAGCTTCTCTGAGGTACCACCTCACACCTCTCAGATTGGCCATTATGACCAGGAAGGATAATGGTCATTGTTGGAAGGGATGTGGGATATCTGGGACACTATTACACTGTTGGTGGAGCTGTGAACTCATCCAACCCTTCTGGAGAGCTATTTGAAACTATGCCCAAAGGGCAACAAAAATGTGCATACCCTTTGACCCAGCAATACCACTACTGGGTCTATACCCCGAAGAGATGAGGAAAAAGGGTAAAAACACTACTTGTACAAAAATATTTATAGCAGCCCTGTTTGTGGTGGCAAAGAATTGGAAATCCAGTAAATGTCCTTCAATTGGGGAATGGCTTAGCAAACTGTGGTATATGTATGTCATGGAACACTATTGTTCTATTAGAAACCAGGAGGGACGGGATTTCAGGGAAACCTGGAGGGATTTGCATGAACTGATGCTGAGTGAGATGAGCAGAACCAGAAAAACACTGTACACCCTTAACAGCAACATGGGAGTGATGTTCAACCTTGAAGGACTTGCTCATTCCATCAGTGTAACAATTGGGAACAAGTTTGGGCGGTCTGCAAAGGAGAGTGCCATCTGTATCCAGATAAGGAGCTGTGGAGTTTGAACAAAGTACAAGGACTATTCCCTTTAATTTGGAAAAAAAAACCAGATATCTTATTGTTTGATCTGGTTACCTCTGAGAATTCTGTTCTCTTTAAGGATATGATTTCTCTCTCATCACACCCAATTTGGAGCAAGGTACAACATGGAAACAAAGTAAAGACTGATGGAGTGCTATCTGTGGGGTGGGGGTAGGGGGAGGGAAGCAAGATTGGGAGAAAATTGCAAAACTCAAATAATATCTTTAATAAAAAAATTTAAAAAAAAGAAAGTCCATAGAAGCCACTATGCTGAGACCACAGGATGACCATTCTCTTTACTTTAGGGTCTACTAGGTGATGCAGTAGATAGAACACCAGACCTGGAATACTGAAGACTTGAGATCAAAACAAGCCTCAGACACCTGACAGCAAGTCACACAATCTGCCTGCCTCAGTTCCCTCAACTATAAAATAGAAATAATAAGAACATCTACCTCCCCAGATTAAGATCAAATGAGATAATATTTTTGAAGTGTTTAGCATAATTGCTAGCACATTGCAAGCAAGGCATAAATGTCAGTTATTATTACAATTCTTATCTGCTGCTATGATTTACCCAGGGTTCAGATCTGGGGGAAACAACTTTTTTTTTTGTTTTTTTGCAAGGCAAATTGGGTTAAGTGGCTTGCCCAAGGCCAACACAGCTAGATAATTATTAAGTGTCTGATACCAGATTTGAACCCAGGTACTCCTGACTCCAAGGCTGGTGCTTTATCCATTACGCCACCTAGCCTCCCCTGAAACAACTTCTTAAGAGAGGAATTCAGCTCTTCAGCTCATTTCACTTCCAAATTTGGATTTCCCAAGGAAAGATGCTATTTATAGAGTTGCTAATCATAGGAATTGTTATGGGCTTGAGAGGGCAGTTGAGAGGTAGGAAAAAAAGATATTGGTATAGACATATAAATTAGTTAATTCCTATGCAGAAAAGAAAATCTAAACCATCAAAAAGATAAAATGAGAAGAACAAAATCCAGTAACTTATCACAGTTAGTTTGGAAGTTAATATCCCAGACTGCAGTGAGCACCTTCAAAAATGAACAATTCAGAAATACTTAAGAACTGTGATCAACTAAATGACCAATTGGGATTTTAGAAAATTGATGAAGAAGAGTGTCGTCTGCCTGATGAATGAATAGGGGAATAAGAAACATCTTTTTGGATATAAACAATCTGGGAATTTGTTTTGCTTCACTGTGTTCCCATGAAACAAAGATCTATATATTTTTTCTCCCTTCCCCTACCTCCTTCATCTTCCTCCTTCTTTCTCAAATCAGTTAAGTGACTTGCTCAAAGTAAAACAGCTGGAAAATGGCAGAGTGAATTCTCAAACATTAAGTCATCTGATTCTAAGACCAATAACCCTCCCTCAACCCAACAGTGCCTCCTTCCCTTTTTATGGTTGTACGTTCAGATATGGATGTTAGAGAAGGCAAAGATCACTATAGGCAATTAGAAGAAAAATGGATCCATAAAATAATGAACACTTGTTCCTGATAGCACGAGTGTGTTGGAATTACATAATAGTCATTTTTTTATTTTAAAATTTGATGAGAACAGAACGTTTTTAACTTAGGATTTAGAAAATACTTTCCCCCAAAACACTCAGGTTTCTTCATGTTATTTTCAACTTTAACTCCCATGAGGCCTGGCCTACAGGAAGCGGGGGGGGGGGGGGGGGTCGATGTGAAGTGGAAATAATGCCTTTTCATCTCTAGAATCTCAATGAATGTTTTGTTTGAAATAATTGGGAAATTTAAAAACAAATCAGAAAACCTGGATATCACCTAGAATTTCTCCTAAATTCTGAGATCCTATTTTCCTTCTCGCTCAACTTAATATCAGTGTGTTTCAATTTCTCTTCAGCAAGTAATTAAACATTTCACCATCAAAAGGAGCTATGCTTATAGGAGCTCTTTCTCTATTGGCATGGTCTCCATCCATTGGGAGATGGTTGGACCAATCCTGATAAAGGAATGTGATGGAGCGCCACTCTGCCATCAAACATGATGAAGGGAATGGTTTCACAGAAATCGGGGAAGACTAGTATGAACTGATGAAGAGTGAAGGGAGCAGAATCAAAAGACTCATTTCTATGATAAAGACAGTATTACAAAGACAATCCACATGGAAAGACTTGAGAAATCTGAATAGAGAATTTTGGTCAAAGTAATAACTGACTATAATAACTCCAGAGGACTGATGATGAATCATGATAACACCTTCCTGATGGAAAAGTGATGCACCCAACAAGGAAAATAAAGCCTAAAATTTGACCAAAAGTCATTGTTTTGCTTGAACTTGCAAATACCTCACATAGGTTTGGATATCCCCCCGCCACACACACACACACACACACACACTTTCAGTTGGGGAGAGGTGGAAGGGAGATAAATAATAATAACAAATGCATATTAGTTCACAAAAGCGAAGTAAAAATTTAAACAAAATATGAGGTATGCTTTTGATTGAAATGCAATGGCATGTAATAGCTAGAGAAACAGTCTATTTTAGAGTCAGAATGCACATATCCTGGTGTGTGTGACTCCGGGCAAGTCATTTAACCTCAAAGTGCTCCAGGTAATCTAAATTTATAAATTACAAAGTAATGGTTGATCTTCATTCAGGTCTTGGGAGTGGGAGTTTATCCATACCCTGAACAAAAGATCCTTAAGGATCTGTTTTAGTTTTTGTCTTTCTATCCCTAGAGCCCCAAATAAAGTGAAAACTTGAATAAAAATTTCCTGGATTTAATTTAATTAAATTTAATTAAAACTTCCCACACCAGTGAAACTGTAGACCCAATAAAAAAAGAGGATCAGCAAATTATATATTTTCATCTCCTTAAAGGCTTTCTGGATGACTTATCTTGATGACTGATTATTGCCCTTCATCATGGAAGAAGACTATGACATCAGACGAATGATGGAATGATTTGCCCATTATGTTGATTATAATGAGGAGTGTTGTGCAAAGACATCCTTCTCATTACCTTTGCCAAAACTGCTGTTACTCCCATGGCCTGAATTAGTAGGAAACAGGACTTTTGCTGATGACTTGGATGATGTGGGAGTCCTTGGCCTTTAGGATGGGGGTCCCTCCCATATCAGCAATACCTGGCATGTTGACCTTTTGGTGACAACTTTGTGACGGCATGTCTTAACTAACCTGACTCTTTTTGGTTTAAGTGTCAGCATGATCCATTTAAAGTCTAGGCTAACAGAATAAAAATGTGGAAGGCTGAATTCTCTTTTTATGGTGTGATTTTTTTTTCAGGTTTTTGTAAGGCAAACGGGGTTAAGTGGCTTGCCCAAGGCCACACAGCTAGGTAATTATTAAGTGTCTGAGACCGGATTTGAACCCAGGTACTCCTGACTCCAGGGCCAGTGCTTTATCCACTACACCACCTAGCTGCCCCTATGGTGTGATTGAATCTTGATCTTTTAAAATTACAAATCTGACTGTTTCATTCCCCTGTTCAAAGAGCTTCAGTGGCTCCTTCTTTCCTCTGGGGTCAAATTCAAACTTCTCAGGCTGACATTAAAAATGCTTCACAACTGAGTTACAGCTGACCTCCCCAACATATATGATATTGCTAAAGCCCAACTCTATGTTGCACTCGAAGTCCCTTATACATGACTTCCCACCCTCTTCCTTCTTGTTTTTGTCCAGGTTGTCTCCTATGCTTGGAAAGTAATCTCTCCTCACCTGTGCCTCTTAGACCCCCTGATTTCCTTCAAGACTCATTCAAATGTAGGAGGCCTACACTGACTCTCCCAAGTTCCCAGTGTCTTTCACCCAAAAAAAATTTGCTTACTTAGACTATTCCCCAAATTTCAATATAATTTTAAGCTATTGGCACTAAGTTTTAATAACTTAGAACCACACCAAGATTTTGGGGACATCCAGTATTTTAATAGGTTCATAGCATCATAGATCATGAACTGGAAGGAACTTAGAGGTCAAGTCCAGTTCATTCACTTTAACCTCCCTCCCTCCCTCCCTCCCTCCCTTCCTTCCTTCCTTCCTTCTTCCTTCCCTCTTTCTTTCCTCCCTTCCTTTCTATTATAATTATATTATCATGATATCTATTATATTCTTCCTATTAGAATTATCCTATTTCTCTCTTTCATTCTATTGTAAAAGAGAGATCAGGGACTATTTCCTAGCATTTGCAAGTCACATAGTAAATACTTCCTGAATGAATGAATTACTACCCCATGAATACCCTGAAATACCTTACAATAAAGCCCCCTTGCTTTAGGTGATGTAGCTCAGTCTTATTCTTTTCTGAAAAGTCTTTAGTTCTATGACCACTGTGAAGGATGGAGATCATGGTTTAAACAAGGTTTCCCAGGAAAGACCACACAATGGTGTGTTCAGAGTTGAGCTAATTTAGCATTAGCACAGTTCCCCCCAAATTATCCAAACTTCTTGTAAAAATGTAGTTAGGTTGCAGTTGTTTGCACTAGATGTGCTTATTTACTTCCAGCTGATATAGGGTTTTTTTTTTGCCAAGACAAAGAAAATTATTTGCCATAAGGCAACAGTGCCCTACATTTCTCAGAGGAAACCTACTGCCTTTCCAATCAATAGAGCCATCAATTTCTCTTAAAGTGAAGCCTGGATCCTGGCCTCCCTTGTCTTAATTCCAAACATTAAGTAGCATAAACAAAGAGTACTTTTCAACAGTGTGTCATGGCATTGTGTATTGTGTACATTAGAAGGACAGTTTCAAAACCAAACAAGCTAGGGTTAGCATCACGGAGAGTTTCTGTTCATTCCTACACTCATCTAACTGATAAATGTGTGACTTACAAATCCAGGGGTTTTCCTATCCTTTAGTTTCCTCAAATCAACTGCATGCAGCAGGTAAGATGCAGACTGAGGATATAACAGGGGTATCTAGACCTTTCAAGCAGCTGCTCATTAATTAGAATTAATTAGCTTGCTCATTAATAGAAACCGGCCTAAAGAGTGCTTATTATGGTTGTTCAGTAATTTCAATTGTGTCCAGCTCTTGGTGTTGGACAGCCCCATTTGGGGTTTTCTCATCAACCATATTGGAATGGAGAAATTTAAGACATTTCCTTCTTGACCTCATTTTACAGATGAGGAAACTGAGGTAAACATGGTGAAATGATTTGCCCAGGGTCACACAGCTAGGAAGTGTCTGAGGTTGGAATTGGAATTCCCAAAAAATGAGCCTTCTTTACTTCAGGTTCAATACTCTAGCTCCCCAAAGATTGTTTGGCATTTGTATTTTTCAGCCTTTTGTCTGATAATGCTGAACCATGCTCCAAACAAAAGATTTTAGCTGTTCAGAAAAATTTACCACCCTGTAATATTACATATAAATATTATATAGATGGAACATATAATATATTAATGACATAATATATCATGATATTATCATGTGCTATATCATGTGATATAATATATTGAAGGTAAATATTATACTATTAAATTAATAGCTAATTTTAAATTTGTAACCCATGCTTTGTCTTCTATTTTTACTATGATCCAACTCCTGAAAAGGTCAGACAATTTTAGAAGGGTGTAGCAGTAAGGTCATCTTCTCCCAGACCCAAGCAACTACCTGGGTAGGGACTCTTATTTTTCATCAATTCTGGAAACAAAAGTCAACCTCAGTGAGATCTTTTATCTGGACTAAGTCTCCTTCTCTTTGATCTCCTCCATTAGAGTTTAGAGTGACCTAGCTCATGAAGGAGAAAACCAGTTAGAGAATTCAGAATAGTTATGGTTTCCCTGCCCAGAATGTGGGATGCTGCTGAGTCTCATGATCAATCTACATTATCAGCAGGAGAAATTTAAGACTTTTAGCCCACCTCTTCATCAAATGTTCTCCAAACAGGATTAAATTTCACTTGTCAGGGGAATTCACTGTCAGACGGCACTCATATTTTGAGTTTCCCTTGACATCTTTGCTTACTGAGAGGTCACTGACCATCAATTTATTATTAGTTAGTCTAATTAATACATTGATGATTCATTACCTGGAAATTGTCTCTTGGAATTTTCATTTATCACAATACATTGCTATACTATAGTAGCAATGTAATATTAATTGCTATGTTCACTAATTTTCATTTTAAAAATTAAAAAAATTTAAAAATTCACTTAATTTTAAGTGAATATATTTATATGGTTAGTAAATATAAAAATATAAATATATTGTCTTGGAATTGTTGTTATTTCTTTAGAATATAAGAAATTTTCATGTGCAATCTTCTTTAATTCCCTTATCAACCCTATTTGTCAGGTTCACTTAGTAAGCTCACACTCACTTGCTTGTCCCTTACCACCTTCTCTCCAAAGCAAAATAATACTGCTCATTTAGAAGTTTGTGAACATTTGGACTTCACTAGGATGATTTAAGAAAGCTGTGGTTCAAGGGTTTCACATGAAAAATTCTTTACTGGTGCCTGAAACAGTAAATAATTGTCTCAATAAGTTACTTATACATAAACACAGGTATTTGACTTCCATGAAAACAAGTATATGCACATTTGAAGCATTGTGGGGGGTTTTCTGCAGCAGTTCAAACCTTTATGATTCCGGTGATTGATTTTAGTTTTCATGCAAGCAATTACGTCAAACTCAGACTATTCTGACTAAGCACAACTCAGCATCAAACTGTTTGCAAACCACCACAAGCATTCAGCATTCAAGACCAAACTGATTCTTGCTGGATAATCAACTGCAATACTCTCATCTCCATTCCCTATGCTGCCCCAATCTAGTTTCCTATTTCCTTTCTATTACCTTTTAATCATACCTTATTAGTCATAGAATCTCATGTGTAATCACATGATAAAGTTGTTTATCTTTTTTTCTAGCACAAATGAAATGTATGTTTGAAAAACGTGATCATGAAGCATATTCCTCACTAGCCATCTTGTCCAACATGGACCATCACAAACATTTTACATTTTTTATTGTCTCTTAATGAATTTTAACTGTTTTCTAATTTAAATGCATTCTTTACTATTGGGTTTTCAAATGAACTGGCAAGTCACACTGGTCAATTATTCAGTAGAATTTTTCTAATAATAGGAAGAGAAGTATAGAGAAGAAAATTATCTCTGAAGAGGTTGTTTTTCTTATAAAGTTTAATTTATATGTGAACTGTTTAAAAAATAAAGTAATATATGTAATTAACTTGTAAGAAATTTATTATTAATTGTATTTGTTATTAGCCAGGAGAAAATTAAATATTTTATATCATAAAACTATTCCTTTTCATTGATTGGTTAAGTGCCTAAAAGAATGAATATCCATTTCTCAGCAAGAGAATTTGTAAACTTACCTAAAGTAAAAATTTTCACTTTTTTCTTCTTTTAAATTAAAATTCAGAAATAAACTCAATGTGGAACTATATTTTAAGATTATATTTGACTGTGGTGTTGAGCCAAATAGCACAAACATTCAAATTTAAAAGTTCAACATCATAATTAAGTTTACTTATTATTTTAAGTACTTTCCAAGTTAAGATTCATTTCATTGAAAAGTTATTTAGATTCAACAAAATTTATAAAAATAGGAATGAAGTCATATAGGTAATAATAAACATATGAGGTTCTGTTGCATTCATTCTTTGAATTCTTACAGAATCTCCCACAAAAATAATCATCATTATTATATAATTAGTGTTAGAATTTTACATTTGGAGTTTTCAGAATTCTAAAGAGGAAACATTTTTCATAATTATAATTATAAATGTTTATTTTAATTTGGAGCTGTTAGGGGATGAAATTAACATTTTAATCATTATAAAAACTTGAATAAAACTAAAGGACTATAATGAATGGTATAGTACATTATACTATGGGTTCACATCACATGATTTTGTTGTTTACAGGCTTGAACAATGGAATAAAAAAAAAGTATTAGGGAATACTTGGATAGAAAATGTAAACTCCTTAAAGATTGACACTCTTCATTTTTTCCTTTGTATATCCCGTATCTATGGGGACCCATGACTAATCTAATTTTGGTAACCTTGAAGGACCCTGGAACCAGTAGGGGTGGGCATTTCCTCTATGATACAGATAAAGCATGATTTTAGACTCTGAATTGCATTGACAGAAGCAGAGATCCAGATCAAAGAAGGAAGTTAATGTCTATTAAATCCTTATTATGGATATGAATTCACACTACAGCCAGGTCAGGCTGACCAGGTGGACAAATGAACATCAGTTACAGGCAATCTCAGGCTGAGTATAATCATCACTGCTATGAAGTATTCAAAATAAAATCCCCCCAAATAAAGCTTTCATAGAATCAACAGATTGATAAGACCAAGAGAACTCGAAAAACACAAAAAGTGAAGAAAAGACTGACCCCCAGGCCACATTCTAGCTCAAGAAATATTTCCCTTTAAATTGTTATGCTGCCTAAAATTACAGGATGAGACAGATTGGATTTTTTTAAGTTAATAAGTATACCTTATAAAAATAGAACTTCATTCCTTCTTTGCAGAATAGGTTGAGGACTGTGGATGTGGGAAACTACATACACAGTTATACTGCATTGATATACTGATTGTTTTTATAGAACAATTTTTCCCCTTCCTTCTTTTTTATTCTTTGTCTATAGGAATGGTGGATTAGTTTTGTTGAACTGTTTTTTTTCTTTCATTTTTAAAAATTCTTTGTTATGAGGAATGGTGAAAGAGAAGGATAGTTATACTGCTTTGTGTAACCCAGATGAATTGAATGTGCCCACACATGATGAAATTACAGGATGTAGGAGGAAGGTAGCAGAGAAGTTGAGGTGTTAAGGCTTTGCCCCTTTCAAACCTTGAAAAGTTTTCTTTCCCCTTTCAAATTTTGAAGGCTCCCCTCAATATTTACCAAGGGCATGAAACCTCAGATGACTCATATTTAGAGTGACCTATTCTTGAGGCTAGAGAGTGAGAAATTGGGAGTGACCCATTCTTCTTTTATAAGAAGATTTTATACCAGTGTTTATACCCAGGAATACTTTAGGAGGTATGAAGAAATCCCTTAATCATATTTAAAGATGGCTTGCCATTGGTTAAAAGAAGTATCAACCATATCTCTCATGGTCTTTAAAAAGTCAGCAGACTCTCCAATGAGTCAATCTGGGAGTCATCTTTGGCAGTCACTGGAGAAGAAAGTTGGCTATGGAGAAAGAAACAAACTGTTGAGAAAGATCAACTCTTTGACTTTCCTTTTGTGTCTCTTCTAGCAGCAGAAGTAGCATTTATCTAGGAGGCACCCAGAGAGTCTAGCTCTGGAATTAAATTGGACTGGAAAACAACAGGTCCAGGGAGCCCTGCTTAGTAATAAGGCCAGCATAGAAACCGAGAGCAGAAGGAGCTGCCATGGGGCCAACTATAAGAAAAATGTAAGGTCACAGGTGTGAATTTTCCCAGATGGTGGATTCATGCTATGTATTCATCACTGCCACACTATCTTTTGCATGTCTTTCCTCTTCCCATTGATCCTCTGTAATTTTGTGGGAAAGTGTCCACCTCCCAGATTTATGGGGGAGAGGGACAAGAGTTTGCTATTGTTCCTCTTTGATAACATTCAGTAAATATCTTTGCTATGACCTAACTGTGCCACCCACCTGGCTATTAAGGGTGAACATACCATGTGAGGTTTGTGAGATAGAGTTTTAGGAATTCAAATTCATAGAGCATGTTGAACCTGAGTAGTTGTTCCCTGGGAGGTCTAGTCAATGAATGCAAATAAAGAGGTTAGGCTAGAGTAGGCACTAAACTGATAAACAAAAGTCATGCAAGAAGAAAGCATCAATAAAAATTAATCTTTTAAAGCATCTTTTTTAATTGAAATTTTATTTTATTTTCCCAATTATATTCAATGGGAGATTTTCAACATTAATCCATTTGCAAATTTATGAGGTCCACATTTTTCAACCAACTCCCCTCCCTCCCCCGCCCCTATGGCGGCAAACAGTCTGGAAAAAGTTGTACATGGACATTCCTGTCTAACATATTTACATATTAGTCATGTTGTAAAAGAAGAATTAGAACTAAGGAGAAAGCAAAAAACCATGAGAGAGAAAGGAAAAACAAAAAAGGCGTGTTCTAAAAAGTGAACGTAGTAAGTTCTGTTCTTTGTTCATACTCCATAGTTTGTTTTTACCAGGATGTGGATGGCATTTTCCTAGTTGGTCTCTCAGGGATGTCCTTGATCTCTGAGAGGAGCTGCATCCACCATGGCTGATCATCTCACAATAATACTGTTGATGTGTACAATGTTCTCTTGGTTCTTCTCACCTCAGCATCAGTTCATGTAAGTCTTTCCAAAAAGGATACTCTTTTAAAAGTGCCTTCCCAATCAAAAGGAGAGGCACCACAATATTGAGATTAGGTCAACATGAGGGTACTGGGTAAAGGGACCTAGGACAGAGTGACACTAGGTGGTGGGAGACACAGAAAAGAAGGGAGATGGGAGAATCTCAAATTAAAACTAAATAAATTTTATTTAACTTCCTAGAATTTCTTTTAACAGTTGCTTTTTGAGTACTTCTAGAACTCCCCTAAAACACATCTTTCAATTCTGGAACCATAATCAAATCAACCCCATGCTGTTATTGCTACCAACTACTGCTCTCCAACCTTGCAAGTTTCTCACCAAAATAGCAGTCCCAAGCTATCATTCCTCTCTTTGTGTTTTCCTGTTCTTAAAGAAGCAATATAGGGACTCTTGGAAGAAGGTTGGAATCAATCATGAGACAAAGGAGACACTAGCAAAGGATTATCCAGCCTGGCATGTGTGAGTAAAAGAAGATATCACTCTCTGAACTAAGCAGAATTACAGTGACTCAGAAGGAACTCTAGAGACTTAAATTCAAAGACATCTCTTCTCCAAATGTTCACATGGACTATTGGTGCCTGACCTGGACCATAGTGATATCCTTTTACTTCTCTTGGAGTACGAAGAGCAATGTTTTCTCCCACAAAAAAAAAAAATAAAAACTCCCTGAGGGCAGGGACTTTCTTTAATTTTGTATTGGTATCTTCAATCCTTACCACAATGCCTGATACATAGTAAGTTTTTTAATTAAAACTTGGTTATTTATTCATTCATTTATTTACCCAGCTAGTAATTTTCAGACCTGACTCAAATTAGTTCAGTGATTTTTTTCCCATAACATTATCCAGTTTTATAATCTTTTGGAAGATCATATATTTAGAGCTAGATAGGATCTCGGTGACCATCGGTCCAAGCATTTTGTTTCCTAGTCAAGAAAACTAAATCTTGGGGAGATTGAAAGACTTGTTCATTTTGTTGTTGATAGTCATTTTAGTCACATCTGACTCTTTGTGACACCATTTGGGGTTTTCATAGTGAAGATACTGGAGTGGTTTGCCATTTCCTTTTTCAGATGAGAAAATTGAGGCAAACAGGGTCAAGTGCCCAGGATTATATGAACAGTAAGTGTCTGAGACCAGATAGATCATTTAATCATAAAGTTAAGATGGTGGAGCTACAAAATGGTGGAGGTGGGATTCAAAACCAGGTCACTAGACTTCCATCACAACCACAGGTACATTTGGTTCCATACACACTCCACTGCTTGTTAATAATTTCTCCAAAGAAGAGACCATGTCACAGGAGCCTCGATTTCATGCTAGACAAAACTTCAAAACCTTCTCTTTGACTCTTCAGTGCCTCTCAGTTCTATGATATGTGGAGAATTTGAAGAAATACAGGATATTTTGCTCAGAGAAGACACACAGAGATAGAAAAGCTAGTTTCAAATGGCTTCTAAAAACTAAGTTAAATCTGCATTTGGAATTGGGAAGAGAAAGACCCATGAATGGTTTAATAAGTAACTATACTGCTAGAGGTTTATTTTGTATGTAAAGGGTATTTTACAAGAGTATTTTGCCAGAGCAGTTGCTTCCAAAAGACTGATATTGGAACACACTTCTTTCTTCAGTAGAGAGGTGTTATACTATACGTGGGCCACTAGGTGTTGCAATAAACAGGGTGTAGGGTCCACAGTCAGGAAGACCCATCTTCCTGAGTTCAAATCTGATCTCAGACACTTCCTAGCCGCAGGTCACTTCACTGTGTTTGCCTCAGTTTCCGTCTCTGTAAGGAGCTGAAAAATCAAACCAATTCAGTTTATTTGGCAAGAAAATCCCAAATGGGTTCATGAAGAGTTGGGCATGACTGAACAACAACAAATACTGCAGTTGTGAACTATTCCACATTCTATTATTTGCTAAGTTAGATAGTTTTACTGACATCAGGTTCATCCCTTTCATTTTACAGATGAGGAAAATGAGATCCAAGGAGCTTGAGTGATTCCCAGAGACCAGCATGTATGACAGAAGAGGTATTTAAATTTGGATTCTTTCTCGTCAAAAGCAGCATGCCTAGAAATGGAACCTTCTGCCAAACCACCAGCGATAAGAGAATCTATGTGAGAACAGGAAGCAATGAAATAACTGAGCAGAAATTGCCTGGGACCCCCAAGTCTTCAGGTACTAGTGACAACTATCCTTAGCAGTTCCATAGTTCAAACAACACCGAAGTCAAAGTACTTTTTACCTATGGGAGTGTTCCAGTAACAACATCAAGGTAGAGGAAATGAGGTCTGGGCTCTGATACTATCTCTCATTTAGGAGAAGTCAAGCAAACTCAGTGTAAACAACCCAAACCAGTCACTTCTGAGTGGGTTAGGGTTGGTGTAGAGGAGATATCTGATCAAGATGGTAGAAAGAAAAAAAAACCCAGTGGCCAACATTTCCTGATGAGATTTTACTCTTCATTGCTCCAGGTTTTCATTAAAATTGCAAAATGGTTCAAGTATCTAAAGAGAACCCTTTAGTCATCACCTAAAATCCTGAAAATATTTGTTCAAAGACATCAATATGATGGAGAATAATTAAATGTTTAAAATGATATTGTAAGACTGGCAAAGTATGATGTTCAATAGATAGTCTCTAGATTTCTCAAAAAGGCGTCTACTGGATAAAGTATATGAACAAAGAGTTTTCATCTTTTTCAATTTTCTTTTTGCTATTTTTATCAGTAGCTTTTGTTTTTATATCAGCTTTCTTTTCAGGATATACCTCTCACAACAGATTTCAAATGAAAAAATCAAACCATCAATTATTGTATAAAAATTTTCTAACTCATTAATACAAGAGAAATATTAATTAAACAACTTTAAGGTTTCACTAACCACTCAACCCATTTTCCCTGGTGGGAAAAAATGAAAGAGTCAGCATTAGAAGAGCTGAAGGAAGACAGACCCACCGATACATTGTTAGTGAATCTGTGAAATGACCAAATAATTCTGGTAAACAATTTTGATTTTCTCATTTTGAGCAGGGGAAATTAGGGAAACCTCTGATCTCTTGAAATAGGGCAGCATGCTGTTGGGACACCCGCATTGGTCTCTTACTAATCTGGGGTATTGCAAGGAGTGTAAGAACAAATAAATGAGGTTGCATGATCTAGAACAGGAGTTCTTAACCTGGAAATTTTGGAAGCAGGGGAGGTCTGTAAACTCAACTCATTGACCTCTAACTGAAATTAAGCATCAGAGGAGAGGAAAAGGAGTCTAAATGACTGTTTCAAGGAGCTTATCTGATAAAGAAATACTATGATAGCTTATGGAAATGCTGAGATCAAGTGAATATTTTTCAAGGATAGAGTACATGGGTATATTTTTAGGCATCACTGAAGGAGCCAATAGATCGGGAGAAAATATACAAAAGAGGGAGAGTAAATTTGATAGAGGGGGCAATCTGCTGGAAAATACAAAGAAGAAGATTAAGGTACATGTTCTCCAAGGTGGCACATGAAAAAGGAGAGAGAAAAACATGCCACCTGGTATTTAGGCTTTCTGGAGAACAAAGCTTTGGACACTGCTGTGTAAATCTACAGGAAAAGCAATATTGCACAGTGACAGTGAAGGTTAGCATTCAACAAAGAATAGCCACAAGGGCTCCCGGGCAAGCTTACCAAGGTCAGGAAGGTTCTTGATTGTGATTGTATGGTGCAGGCATTACCATGAACAGACAGAGAGAGTAATGGGATGGCACCAACAGAATTATGTATGGTGCCAGCATCTTAAGTCTTCTGAGAGCAGAGGTTTCCTGGATAATGAGGGGATGACAGAAGAGTCATTCGAGTCCAACTGCTTTGTTCAAAGATTTGGTCATTGATTGGCCTCTTCCCATTAATTTACATAAAACTTAAAGTCTATTAAAGTATATTTTTTCCAGAAAGCCATTTAATTTCCCTGCACCTCTATAATATGAGAATTATATGAGGCAATATGAGAAAGTGGAAAGAACCATTATTGTCAAGAAATAGAGGTACAACTTGTTCTCTACTATATGTGTGACCTGGGGCAAGTCATTTTATTTCCTGAGCCTCAATTGCTTTTTCTGTGAAATGAGATGATTGTCCTAGACGGCCTCTGAGACCTCTTCCTATGTGGGAACTGTGGTCCTAGGGAGCAGTGGGATTTATTCCCTTTCTAGAAAGAAGCTGACCTCTGTTACTTTCTGACCTTCATATGATAGGGGTCTCTTCTGTCTCAGCTTTTAAGCCATCAATAGTTTATTACATCTGACCAAGTTTGGACTAGTAAATACATATACCCATCCATGGAAAGTTCCTAAGCAGCAACTTCTTTCTGTTCCCTTTAAGTTTTGTCATCAGTTTCCTCATTCTGATGTATCCAAGAATTGAGTTCTCTCCTAAACAAAAAATTACAGCAGAAATGAAAAGATCAGAGATAGACTCACCCCTGGAAGGACACATTGTTGAGGGAATTAAGTACAGAAATGGATTTGGTATTGGAAAGTCTTGGGTTCAAATGCTATCTCCAGGGATAAATCTTTTAACCTTTCTGAGTATCAGTATCTGCATCTGTAAAATGGGAATGATAACACTCACCACCAAGAATTCTTGTGAGATGTAAATGCAATAATGAAGGCTTTACAAAACTCAAATTAAAGGCGGGGGGTGTGGTTGGTGGCACAGTGGATAGAGTATCAGCCCTGGAGTCAGGAGTACCTGAGTTCAAATCCAACCTCAGACACTTCATAATTACCTAGCTGTGTGGCCTTGGGCAAACCACTTAACCCCATTTGCCTTGCAAAAACCTAAAAAAAAAAAAGAAAATTAAAGGGAAGGATATGATTTCACATTCAACTTAGATCAATGCATATTATGGGAACAACATAAAGACTAACAAACTGCCTTCTGTGGGGTTGGGGGGAGGGAAGCAAGATTGGGGCAAAAAATTGTAAAACTCAAAATAAAATCTTTCTAAAAGTTAAAAAAACAGAAAATTAAGGGGGGCTGTTGCCTTTGCAACTCACCTTCAGTTTTGGCTAAGTCATTTCTACCTTATAAATTTTCCATCCTTTGTTTACTGGGGTGTTCAATGGGTTTGAGAGGATCATTGAAAGTCCTATGACACAGTCCTGCCTTACAGGTTCCCTCTGCCTCTGCAACCCCAGGGTAGAGGATCTTATTGGGAAGTGTGACATTGGCTTAAAGGCATATGCTAAGTGTGGGTTCCTTGGTTACCAGAAAGAAGCACTTGGAAACCTCTAGGGAATCAAGGAGGGCCATAGGAAAGCAAAGCCATCTCCTGTGGAAGAACAAAGGGGATTCATCATCCTGTGCATTAGACAGTGAGAGAACCATGTAGAATGTTCCCTCCACTACCAAGGACCTTTCAGATTTCAGTTCACCACAAGGCAAAGGCAGGCAGAATGATCAAGGTCTTCCTTCTTTATGACAAAGAACTTCATATTTCCCCCAAACGGCTGATTGAGTTACATTCCCTTTCCCTTCATATCTTCAATAATCTTAGTATCTCTCAGTGGGAACATACTAGCTTCCCAAGGCCAATGTTTACAACTGTGGGTCATGAAAAACCACTGCTTTGGCATCAGAATTACTGGGTTCAAAATCTGGATGACTCGTTTAATACCTATGTGACCTTCACCAAATTGCTTCACCTCTCTTCACTACAAGTTCTGTTCCTGACCTCCTAGGCCTCCTTATTGTCCCCAGAACTCATCTCCCACCAAGACTGAATCAACTCTAAAACTTACTCCTTGAAAGTACTCCTGGTCCCGAGGTCTCACCTCTCTCTGAATGGAGAGGGTGGATGTAAGAGTATTTCTCCCAGATGAGCATTTAAAATTTTTAAAATGAATTTCCCCAATTACATGTTAAACCAGTTTTTAACATTTGGATTTTTTAATTTTGAGTTCCAAGTTCTAACTCCTTCACCTCCCTTTTCTCCTTCTTGAGATAGTAATCAATCAGATATAGGTTGTACATATTCACTCATGTAAAGCATTTCCGAATTAATCATTTTATACAAGAAGACTAATAAAAGAAAAAAATTAAAGGAAAAAAATGAGAAATAGGATGCTTTAAATCTATATTCCATCAACATTCCTTCTCTGAAGATAGATAGGTTGCTTCATCATTAGTCCTTTGGGATTGTCTTGGATCATTATATAACTGAGAATATTTAATTCATTCACAAGCTATTACTGTTATTGTATACAGTATTCTAATTCTATTCACTTTACATCAATTCATGTAAGTTGTTCCATGTTTTTTATGAAATCATCCTGCTTGTCATTTCTTATAATACAGTAATTTTCTATCACAATCATATACTTCAGCTTGTCTAGGCAGTCCTCAATTAATGGACACACCTTTGATTTTCAATTCTTAACCATTATGAAAAGAACAGCTAGATATAATTTTGTATATATATATATATATATATATATATCCTTTCCTCCCTTTTTATATTTTTAGGATATAGCTCTAGTAGTGGTATTGCTGGATGAAAAAAGTATGCATAATCTTATTGTCCTTTGGGCATAGTTCCAAATTACTCCTCAGAAAGGCTGGATCAGTTCACAATTTCATCAACATTGTATTAGTGTCCCAGTTTTCCCACATCCCCTCCAATACCATCATTTTCTCTCTTTTTGGGGGTATATTAAGTCAATCTGATCATTGTAAGGTGGTCTTTGCATTTCTCTAATCAGTACTGATTTAGAACATTTTCATCTGATTATAGTTTTGATTTCTTTTTATGAAAACTGCATCTCTTGGCCATTTATCAATTGGAGAAAGACTTGTATTTTCATAAATTTGATTCATATATTTGAGGAATGAGGCCTTTATCAAAGATACATGTTGAAAAATTTCACTCCAATTTTCTACTTTCCTTTTAATTTTGGCTGCATTGGTTTTGTTTATGCAAAAACTTTTAAATTTTGTGTAATCACAATGATTACACAATTCTGTAATGCTGCAGATCTGCATTTTAAGGCATCTCCCAATCAATTAGAGGTCTTCATCATGCCTCTTGGACCATCACCTATCCTTTAACCCTCCATTTTTCAGTTACTTTTTAATGTATCATCTTCTCCCATTGAGATTGTGAGTTCTTTGAGGGCAGGGTCTATTGTCTCTTTCCTTTGTTTCTCTAATGCTTAGCACAGTGCCTAAAATAGGCACTCAATAAAGGTTTACTGGCTGACTGTAAAATGAGGAAATTAAGCTATAATTGTGGTACCTTCTAGCTCTAAATCTACAATCAAAATCTAAATCTACAATTCTGGAAGGTCACCATTTGGTCAGTTGAGAAGGAGTAGATTCAAATTCAGAGTGCTTAGAACCCAATGAACCCTCTGAATTCTAGTGCCTTCCCTCTGTAGCTCATCTCCAATTTATCTGTTATATATACAAAATTATTTGTATGTTGTCTTCTCCATTAGATTTTGAAAGTATGGGCTGTCCTTTACCTTTCTATGTATTCCCAGAGTTTGACACATAGTAGGCACTTAATAAAAGTTTATTGATTGATTTCCAAAAATGACCAGCTGTTATGATATTGGGGAAGTCACTTCCCACAAACAGAATTGTTTTCTCATTTAAAAAAGAGGAAAAAAATATTCCTTCCCATTTTACATCACTGGGTTGTGTATTTAGGAAAATTCCGTTGCCTCTGAAGCAATGTCACACCTTTGTGTGACAAGGTAGCAAGGTAGAATGCCAAACTTGGATGCAGGAAAACTTGTATTCAAATGATATCTTGGATATTTACTAACCATCTGATCAGTTCCTTAACTCTTTGAACCTCAGTTTGCTCATCTGCTGATTTTTGTGTTAAATGACATGAAAAGAATTTAATAAAGTTTAAAGCTTCTATAGCCTTAGGTATTCTTCACTGAAATGGGGAATTTCTTCCCCTTATCCTCAGGTTTCTCTGCCCACAGCTACTTTGGAGAAACAATCTACAGCAATACAACTACAGCAAATTGGGTGCCCCCAAACTGGAGCAGAGAAGGAATGAGGATGAATTTCTGATTCTACTGAAGTATCAAGTTATCAAAAAAAAATTAATAATGGGAAGGCATGGATTGAAAACTCTAAGAGGCTGTAGAGACAGCTTCATCCAATTCTCTCATTCTGTGACTTGTCTCAGGTCACAGAATAAGTATGTGGCAGGGCATCATGGCTATGTCTTCTCGAGGGACTTTATTGATTTATTTTATTATTTTAGATTTTTGCAAGGCAAATGGGGTTAAGTGGTTTGCCCAAGGCCACACAGCTAGGTAATTATTAAGTGTCTGAGACCAGATTTGAACCCAGGTACTCCTGACTCCAAGGCTAGTGCTTTATCCACTATGCCACCTAGCCGCCCCTCTAGGGACTTTAATGGAAAGGACAAGGTTATTGTCATTACTCAGAGGTGGTACATATAGTCAAGGGAAGTTTTATCTTTCCAAGTCTTGTTCAGTCCTGTGACATTGAGATAAATTTCTTATAAAAATCAGCACAAAAGAGTAGCAGAGCATGGAACCCTGTAGACTCCCAGAATTTAAAGGTGAGCTCATTTTCCTGAATCCTCTGAAACTGATCTTCAGAAAAGTTCTGACCTAAAGCTTGATGGGAGTCCAAAATACTTGTCATATTGCCCAACCCCTAATCTAGAGCATGATAAGACAAAGTCTCACCCTGAGCCAAAATTCTGGTTGGTTTCCCACAATGGATAGCCTAAAACAAAGGTAATGTAAGCAGAGAGACTCAAGTGATGTTGGAATAAACCCAGAATAATTCTTTTCTCCATTAGTTCTTGAAATTCACTGAGATGACAGGACATATTACAGACGTAGTCCTTAAAAGTATATTTAATACCTTTTGGTTTTACATAAAATTAATTTCAAGATATAACCCCCACCCCCCTAATAGGGAGTTCTCCCTTTAACAGGCAGTTAATCAAAACCAATTGAAACTGTGACATCAAATACAATATTGTGCACCCATAGCCTGCCATGGCCAACCCCTCCCAAGGTCCTCTTCCAGAGAGCCAAAGATCAGTTATTATAAATAAACAGTGTTCAATTTCATTTTAATATTCCTTTTCATTATTGGAGTTATTTAGTATGTTGTTCTCATGGCTCTACATCAGTTCATACAAAGCTTCTCATACTTCTCTTTATTCATCATAATTATAATTTCCTACAACATGATAATAGTTCATTACATTTCTATATCACTTGCTCAGCCATCCCCCAACTGATGGGCATTATTTCTAGTGTTTTGCTACCACTATTATGGATGTGTCTTATATAGAGACTCTTTTTTAATTTGATCTCTTTGTGAATATATGTGCACAGTAAGATTTCTGGGTCAAAAAATATGAATGGTTTGATGATTTTTCTCTAATCGTTCCCAAATATTTTCTGGGATGACTGTACCAGTTTATAGGTTTACCAACTCTATGCTTCACATGCCACAGTCCCTCCAATATTGACTATTTCTATTTCTTGTCCCATTTGTGAAGATAGGTCCTGGAAATTCTCAGTTATTTCCACAGGGATACAATGGCACAGGTCCCATATTTGCTTTCTTCCTCCCTCCAGGTGCAAGTTTTTACTGATCTATTTTCCTTTGTACTTTCATCAAAAGTAGCCATAAGAAGAAGAGGAACAGGAACATAGACCAGAACATTTTGACTACTTTTTAGTAAAAACTATAAAATTCTATCATTTCCTGGAAAATTTCACCAGTCCCTCTTAATTCAAGTGCCTTCCCTCTGTTAATTATGTCCTATTTATCTTGGAAACCTTTGCTTTGCACATATGTGTTTACATGTTCTCCCCCCCCCCATTGGATCGCAAGCTCTTTTGAAGACAGGTTCTGCCTTTTCCTCTTTTGATATCTACAGTGCTTAACACAAAGTCTGGAACATGATAGACTTTAAATAAATGTTTGTTGATTTACCGGAGGAAAGGTCAAAATTTCTGCCAAAAATGAGATGATTAACAATCCCTAAACCTTTGGTGGCAACCCATGGCCCATCGTACTCATTTTTTTGACCCCTCTATTGAGGGGTCCTGACTTGCTAGACTTCCCTTTGACCTAGCAACTTTGTTCCCTTAGAAGATACTACTATTCCTCCGACCTTCTCACCCTGGAAGATCCCTCTGTCCTGGAATTTCTCCTCTAAATCATGAATTCCTCCTGAAACCTCCATGGTGAAGAAGAACCTAAGACAGCCATACTCAGCCCTTCTCTTCTTCCCTGACTCTGAATCTGACACTCCTTCACTCTTCTCCTGACTTTTCTGTGGCTATTCTTGGCCTCATTTCTTTCTTACCTGCCTTCATCATTGAATAGCTGATGCCTCAGTTAAAGAGACCTTAGGTCTCCCACTAAAGGTCAAGGTTCCCCACTGCATCCAGGGCCATCTCCAGTCATCCTGATTCATTTCTGGTCACTGGATCCAGATGACTGTGGAGGAGAAAGTGAGGCTAGTGACTTAGTACAAATCCTCCTACTCAATCCAATTTTCCTGCATGCCATGGCATCACCTTCCTGATGCCATGGTCTCTTGACCCTAAGCTCCCTGAGGGCAGGAACTCTCTTTTGCCTTTCTCTATAAGCCCAGCACTTAGCAGAGAGCTAGTACATAATAAACCCTTATTAAATGTTTGTGTTTCTGGAAGGTCAGGGATCTGGAGGTGGAAGAGGTGGGAGGTGGAGAGAAGACTGCTCCTGGTCTGTTGTCAAAGAGCCAGGAAAATTAATGTGACCTAGTTCTGCCACTGGGTGAGAGACACAGATAAGAACTGCCCCAGACAAGGTTAATTAGATCCTTATTTGTGAGTTGGTGACTCAGGGAGTCTACCTGTGTCTATTATCAGAGGAAGAAGACCCGAGGGAGAAGGCAGTACATGTCTTATTGAAGCCTACATTTATTTTTCAAGGAAATATTCACAAAATCCTATTCTAACTTTTATGAATTTTGTGAAAATTGATCCTCAGTTCAATCAATAATGGTTAATTGAATACTTTGTGGGTCTAATTTTTAAAATCTGTGAAATAAAAAAAAATCCTCCTGTCAATCAAGGGTTCTTGTTAAAGAATTGTGGTTTTTGAAAAGGAAGAGTTTCTAAGGAGGTAGTGTATATATGCCTCAGCGATATACTGCTATTTCTAAGAAAAAATTATAGCATCATGAATTTCCAAGGATAAGGGACCTTAGAAGTCATGCATTCCAAAGTTTTATTTTAAAGATGAAGAAACTAAGATCTCCAGAAGGGAAATCATTTTGCCAAGGTCACACAGGTGGCAGGTAGCAGAACTGGGATTTGAATCTAAGTGATCCGAGTTTAGTCTAGTGCTCATCCTCTCAGACCATGGTGATGTAGAGGATGTGTCCTACTCTGATGCTCTATAACCATTTTTAGCTAGGCGATCTGATCAGTTCTTGACTAGTCCTGCCCTGCTTCCATGGCACAACAAGGATTTCTATTCTCCAGGTGACCTAGAGACAAATCTACTAGAATATTCTTCAGATAAAACTCATCAGAAGTAACCACAAGGAAAGGGTCTTAGAAACTTAAAGAGCAAGTAAGTCGGGCCAACATTCAAGAGCCCTTACAAGTGGAGGCTTCTCTAGGGTCTGCAGTCTTGTTACAGGATGTGGCTAGCAATTTTTTTTATTTACTACATCCTTGAAGGACAGTCTGATGTTGTAGCTAGGCAAATAGAGTCCTGGATCTGGAGTCAGGAAGACAGTTCAAATTCTTCCTCCGACTCTTGTTATATGAATCACTTCACTTCTGCCTGCCTCAGTTTCTGCATCCATAAAATGGTAATAATAACACTTATCTTGCAGCATTGGGAGGATCCAATGAGATAACATCTATAAAGTGCTATAGCACTACATACAAGCGATGAAGATGATGAGAAGGTAACGGGTCTCAGATCTTAGATAGTTCACCAACCCTGCTAACATGGCTTGTTTGACTGTTCAAACCCACAACAATGCCACCCCCAGCTAAGTGGTAGGAATAGTTAGGTGCAGTGCAAGAGCTAAACAATTAATGAAGAAAATTGTCAACTGAGTGCAGCAAGTTCCCATTATCTGATTCTATCCTCATGTTATTTCCTGAATATTCTCTGGTCTGGAGACCATGATTTCTCACATACACTCAGACCATTTGACCCATCAATTGCCAAATCATATCATTTCTACCTCCACATTCTTACTCCACATTAGCCTTCCATCAACATTAGTTAAGGCTCTTCTCATCTCTTCCCTTGATTATTTCAATAGTTTTCTATTCAGTCTTCCAATCTCAAGTTTCTCCCTCCTTTATTCCCTTTCGATATACCTAACAACTTTATTTTCCCTAAAATAGAGAATTATATAAGTCACTGCCCTACTAAATACATATTAGGATCTCCCTTTTTCCCTTTTCTAGGATAGTTCTTTTTTTTTTGCTAGGAGAATTCTTTCTAGGATAAATTTAAAGCCCTTCCTAAAGTGAACCAAACTGATCTTTCTATCCTTATTATACCCTTGACCGACACCATGGCCCAGGCAACCAGGCCTTCCTTCTATTCCTCAAAGACAGAGCAGCCTATCCCCACACCTTTGTATCTGCTCTTGCCTTGGCCCGGAATGAGCCCCTTCCTCATCTCCTTCTCTCATGTATATGAATGCTTCTCTAAATTGCTTATCCTAATTCCCACTTCCCTATTTAAGTCTCCAGAATATAGCTGCTGGATCCCCTGGGAGTATCTCTGAAAGATTGGCTGGGTACCCTTTCTAGGCTCATGAGCTCCCACTGGTGTGCTTCACACTATTAGTGTCCCTTAAGAAGAAATTTAGTCAACCAGTCTTAAGCAACTTTTAGAAAGAGGTATTTCTTGGAGTGGCAGAGTAAAAGCAGGACACAATTTCCCTGCTAAAGTCTGATATTAATGAGCTCATATGGCCAAGGTGTGGAGGGTATAACACAGTTCCTGGCCACTGAAGTTTGTTTTTGTTTTTGTTTTTGTTTTATCTCCTTGGTGAATGTAAGGAATATGGGAGGGGGAGTGTTTGACTTCCACAAGAATGTAAAGGGAGATTGTTAGTTTACATTACAAAGACTGGGGTCTGCCTGTGTTGGTACCTATAGGCAGGTATGTGAGAGTAAGACTAAGGAATTGACCCCAATCTGATCAAGACCTGAGATCAGATCAGGCCTGCCCCATCTGGTTCCCAGTTGACCCAAGGTCTTTGTCCTTTACAAGTTCACCTGCTCCAGGTGGTTCATGCAAATTACTGTTCACTCCCCTGTAATCATTAGTACAATGACCAGGGCAGGGAAACCATATAGGGGTGAATGTATCAATTAGATTGTGACCCCAGTCAATAATTGGCATGGAGGAGAGTAACGAGCCTTTCAAAGTGCATATAAGACTGGGCAATGTAGTAATTCAGGGCTTTCTCTCATTAGGAGAGAAAGTCCTTTGCAAAGAAGAGCGAATGAAAACCATTTCAATCCTCTGGACTAAATATTTACAATTCCAAGCTATTGATAACAATGAATTCCCCTAATGACTCCTTTGCCAGATCCCTTTATAGAGCTCTGAATCTGTTAACCATCATTTCTTGACTCCAGAAGACATGGTCATCAGTTGTTCCAGGGACATTGCTAGGATGCTGATAGGAGGATCTCCAAAGATCTGGATCTCCAAAATTCATGAGCTCCTCTCCTGGTCAGGTTTGGGGCGGGGGGGGGGGGGGGGGGGGGAGGTAAAAGAGACCAAGGCCAGGCTGTCATCCTTTCCTCCTCATTCCTCATGTAGCACTTTCAGCGAGTGGGGAGTCATTAATAAAAATGTTCCCTCCTCACTTACTGTTCACAGGCAGATCCACTTGGCCAGATGCTTTATATTTATAACATAGGCTTTGAAAGGGTCTGATGTTTTATAGGCAGCCCATAAGCCATGATTAAGTTTCCTCAGACTAATCAGCACATCCAGGGTCTTTTCCCATTTAATCCAAAATAGTGGATTGATTGGTTGCCTGAGATTTGTTCTCCCCTTCTTCAGGCATCATGGCATTATTTTATTTTCTCTAAGTGGGGGTAGGGTGGGGACTTGACTGATTTATTCAATCAACCCCACCCTTATTTCCAGCACCACTTTCTCGGTACATCTTTTCTTGAGCAACCATCTGTTTTGTATCTATTTAAATACATATATGTCATCTTCCCTGATAGAATGCAAGTTGGTACCCATCTGTTTTTGGAGTTATTTACTGTCTGTGTATTTATATTTGCACTTCATCACATGATTCTCCATCCCAGTCTCTGGATGTTTGCTTCAGTGACTGACCCCCTTGCTTCCAATGCTCTCTTCTCAATTCCCCCTTAGAATCACTAGTTTGTTTAAGGACCCAGGAAGTCTCTGAGTGACATTAGCTGCAAGCTCCTTTCCCTTTAAAGTTTGCTTGTATCTACTCTATCTGTGATGTGGTATATAATATACTTTTGGATTGTAATGTCCTTGAGGATAAGAATTCTTTTAAATTTTTCTTTGTATTCCCCACTAAGTCCACTGTTTGGCATATTACTAATTGCAAGAGGATCAATGGATTGGACAAAGATCCACCTTAATTGGTTCAGATTTTGTTTAATGGTCACGATGCTTAACAAAGGTTTCAGCTAATACCCTTCTAATCTCTGTCATATGGAAAACCCTGGACAGTCTTCAATGAGTGTAGGTTAAATGTAATATTCTGATTTTAATGGACTGCACTTGGCAAAAGAGTTGCACATCATTCATTTCCCATAATCATCCCTCTTTCTCTATTCTGCAGTTTTGACTTGATGTAGCTACTCTAGGACTTTTCGAACCAGGCAGGTGAGCTTACCTTCAATGCTGTTGTTTTTCTGCTGCTATAGCAACCAGCTGAGCTGTTTGCCCAGCAGGTTAGGTGTGGTTTTTCTTTGCTTGCCAAATGATCAATCACGCAGTCTGTGAAAGGAGGGGAGGGGAAGTTCCCTTACCTTAGTTCTTGGCTCCTTGTCATCTCTCCCCTCCCCCTCCCTCCTCCCAGTGGGCAGAAGGGAGGACTGAACAATTAAAGATTTAGGTCTAGAAGAGCCTTACCTTCCTGCTCACTTGGGTTACACTCACAAGATGGGGAAACTGAGATCCAGAAAGATTTAGTCCATTGTCATGGGAATTCAGACCCAGAACCTCCTGTTCCAAATCTAGCATTGGCACCTGATAAATAAAGCACAGCCTCCCCCCCCCCCAAACAGGGGGCAAAGTCATGGGGTCAATATGAATAGGGTACAGCCCACCAAACAGGACAATGGCCTGGGACCAAGAGGAAGAGGGTGCAGCTCACCAAATATTGGGTAATAACATGGCACCATGATGAAAAGGGCATAGCCCACCAAACACTGGACAATAGCATCTGATTATTTGCATTTTCAGCCTTCGAGACTTACTTTCTAATTAAGTCCTGCCATTCCTCCCTACCAGTCCCTGGAATGCAAAGCAGCATGGGATAGTGGGGAAATGAGCAGGCCAGGGCTCTGGGTCAGAAGCCTTCAATTCAAATTGGGCCCCTAAATTGACCCCTTGTGTGACCTTTAGCCAGCCACTAGATCTCAGGTCTAAATGGGGAGATTGCATTAGCCTCTGAGATATCATCCAAATCTAAGTCAATGATCTTAAATCAAGGATCACCTTCCCATACTTTGTTCCATTCTCCTACCTGGAATGGGAGGAGAACCTTATATTTCTACCCTAATAACTGAGGATGAATGACTGATTTCCAAATGGAATAAAAAAAGGAGAATGCTTTGGATCTTCAAACTCCTTGATAATTATAACATATTTTTCTTGAATGTAAGTACCCACAGTGCCTTCCCTCAGCCTCCCTATAATCTTCACTTCTCTAGAAGGAAATGTAAGTAGACATATGTGTATAGATCTGTATTTGACTTTTATATTTTGTATATTTTAAATGTATTTATGTACCTCTTCTCCCCCTTTCCAAGACTACTTTCCCAAATCCCAATTAAATGAGTAGACTAAGACTCCTGGGGGAGGCTGCAACTCCTTCTTTACTAAAGCTTTTTGAGACAGCCCTAACAGACTTTTTTGGATTGTTTGTTTTGCTTTAGTAGTTACTCATAAGCCCCCACTGGTGTGATTTCCATTATCAATCAGAATTAGTTGAACTCCATTAACTTTTACAAATGATATTTACTGAGAGATAGAAAAAAAGACATATATTTGATTCAAAACAATACTCCCATATTAGACACCCTATGATCCTGGGATGAATGAGCCCTGTGAGGAATGCAGGGGGTCTGGCTCCCACAGAATGTAAGAGGAGATTGTTAGTTTAAATATGCATATATATATATTTATATATATATATATATATATATATATATATATATATATATATATACACATAACAAAGACTAGGCCTGTCTGTGTTGTACCTATGGGCAAATATGTTAGTGTAAGACAAAAGAATTGATCCCAAGCTGATCAGACCTGAGATTAGATCTGCTCCAAAGGTTGACCTAGGATCTGTGACCTTGTCCTTTGCACTCCCTTGTGCTCATTAACTATACTCATAATGACCAGGGCAGAGAAAATATTATTGGAGAACAGTATGAGGTGAGAGTTATTAATTAGATTGTAACCCAACCAATGACTGGCATGAAAGGGAGGAACAAGACTTTCAAACAGCATATAAGACTAGACATTGTCGTAATTCAAAGCCTTTCTTGCTAGGAGAGATGGTCCTTCTTTGTAAAAGAAGTGAGTTAATAAAGGTTATTTTAATCACTCTGAATTAAGTATTTATAATTATGAGCCATTGATAACAAGCCAAAACCCATTCCCATAGTTAAATGTGTGATAAGGCACACATAGGCAACCTAAAAGACAAAGGGGTAACTTATAGCTCCTACAAAAGTCCTGTGGTTATAAGAAAAAGGATTCTATGTTCATAGATTTAGTGGGAAGGGAATAAAGAGGTCATGTAGACCAGCCTAGAGAAGAAAAGCAATTGACCCAAGGTCCTTATATTCTGAATTGATAGACTTATCTTCAGTATTTTCAGAGCTCCTACTGTGTGCAAGACATCAGTATCTGCATTATTCCTGATGCCTCACAAGAAAAGATCAAGTTTAACATTTGGTTCTGATTTCCTGCTTCTAATTATTTAATTTTCCCCCTACCCTTTCTACTGCCCTGCCTCCCCTAAGCTTTTCGGTATTTTCTAAGACCTAAATCAGACATTTGGTCTAGCTGGGTAGCTTTAAATCTTCCAAGGCCTGCCAGGTGGCTGACCATCTGCAAGCCTGTCATACATGTCCCTACAGATGGAGCCCTGTCTTCACTGAAGGATGAGCTTATTCTGAGCCCAGGCAGTGACACATGGTCAACAAAGCTATCAGTCAGCCAACACCAGCTGAAACATACCTGGTAATAGAGGAAGGGTATTAAAATCCCTTCCCTAGTCACCCCTCTCCCCTCTCCCAGGAATTTACAAAATTAGAGCTAAATGCAGTAGAAATACAACAATTGACATGTATGTAAATCTTTCAAATGGACAAAGTTAAATAAATTATCTCATTTGAGCATGATACCAACCTATGAAAAAATAGATACTACAGATATTAACCCATTTTATAGAAGGAAAAACTGAGACTCCAGAGAGATGAAATGATTTTCTAAGTTACATAGCTAAATAGAAGAAGTGAGACTCAAATCAAAGTTTGTCCTGATTCCAAGTCCTGCACAATACCCCAAATGCTTTAGCAGCACTGGCTTTTCGGTTTTTGTTGGTTTTTCTTCTTTTTCTCAGGCCTGGAGTTTCATTCTGTAAAGGAAGTTCCTTCTGGGGAAATTCCCTCCCCCAATGCAAAATTCGTATTTTTAGAGAGTCATCTGGGGGAAGTCTTCTCTGGCAGGTTAAGTGACTGAAGTTCATCCAGCCAGTGTTTGTCAGAGAATCTAAGTCTTTTGAAATCCAAGGTCAGTCTCCAATTTACATACTGCATTGCTCTCAGTAGTTATTATTTAACCGATTGAACAGATGACAAAACTAAAGGTCAAGAAAAGGTTTTGGATGCCAATGAGCTTTTCCCCAGAGGGACAGGGAAGTTGAGTTACTCATGGTCAAGCAGCCTCACCCACCACCCCTAAAGACAAAGCTTGTTGCTTTGTTTTGCATATATTCTGCATTTCCTTAGCTATGGACTGGCTCCTTTCTGGGAAGGGTACTATGACTTAGTTTTTGTCTTTGTAGCTCCAAGGCATGGCAGTAACAGCTATATAATAAATGTTTGTTGAGTGGATAAAGGAATAAAATGTGGATGGATAAATGAATGAATAAATAAATACTTGTATGTATGAACTGAACAGAGGCAGGATTTCAATCCAGAACTTTCAGTGTCCAAGTTCAACAAATTCTCCAGGATGCCAGCTGCCATACAGAATGAAGACTAGGCACAACATGAAGGGATAGAGAGACTAATGAAGAAGGATGTTCCAGGGCTAGGTAGCATGGTAGATAGAGCACTGGCCCTGGAGTCACACTTAATACTTAGCTGTGTGACCTTGGGCAAGTCACTTAACCCATTGCCTTGCAAAAAGAAAAAAAAATAGAAGGATGCTCCTGATAGCCCATATGCTAGGATATAGGGTGTTCATGGGAAGATTAGAACTGTGATAGAAGGGCTGCTGAACCTTGGGCAGGGCCACTCATTCACCCATTTCTCTCCCATACTTGCCATAGTACAGTGGACATATCCCAAGGATCTGAAGACATCACCTGGCAGAATGGACTAAGAACAATTTGTTCCAATAGTCATGAAGGCACTGTGGAGCTATTAGAACTTGGGTTTCCATCAAAGATGCCACGTTCATCTACTGCCCTCTGAATCGCTGCTAGTCATCTAGATTTTTGTCTTACAACTGAGCTTCAATGACTCTGGAGGAGAGTGAGGCCTGCAATTTTGATCAATTCTACCTCAATTAGATCAATTTTATGGTCTAGTACAAAGACAACATCCACATTACAGGAAACGTGAAATGGAACATCCTGACTCCAAATATCTACATGGCCTATTTGGGCTGACCTGGGATAGAACCTTCCAAGTCTGTATTTGATCAGCCAAGTCAGACACACTGTACCTTGACCCCAACATCACGATGTCCTTTTGGTCCTCTTGAAGAACAAAGAACAATAAACAAATGATAAATCTTTTGATAAGTCAAATTTCCTGAGTCACAAGGCTCCCAGGGAGTAATAAAAGAGAGGAGAAACAGTTTTTACATTTTGTCTTGGCTGTTCTCCAACAAAGACTTTTCTTGGGGCAATGGGATACTATGGTTCATCACACACACACACACACACACACACACACACACACACACACACACACACACCCTCTGTAAGACTTTGAATTGAGTTGGGGATGGACTACAGAAATGGTTGTGGGTTTGTTACGATCAGGAGCAAAGTTCATAGAGAGGATTTCCTGGGGGGGGGGCAGCCATTACAGAGGGGGCACTGCTTGTATTAGTGATGAAATCCTTTCACTGAAGACATCCAAGCTCCTAGAAACTTTGATACCATCATGAATGCAACGATGCTTAGTGGAGAGAACACTGGCTTCCCATAGGGTTTTCTTGTTTTAGTTGCCTGACTTGTAAGAGCTTCTCTCAGCTCTTCTCAGCTCCATTCTCTGTCCCCTGGGAGGAAGATCATTTGGTGCAAAGGAAAGAACACTGGTTCTGGACTAGGAGGAACTAGGGTCAAATTTGCTCTCTACCTCTCACTGCCTGAGGCATTTTGACTATTGACTTTTCTTCTCTGTTTCTCTTTACTTCTCACCTTCCTCATGTATAACTCATGGGTGTGAACTTGATCTCCCTTGGGGGTTCCTGGAGCTCCAGTTGTTTGTTTGAAGTTAAAGTCACAATATTTAAGTGCCTGTACAGATGTTTGTTGGGTATGTTCATTGCTACTTTTACTTAATTTGGATTTTTGTTTGTTTTGAGGGGTGTAATTTAGGAGTTCTTTTTGTTCTGTTTTTAAATATTTAAATTGCCTAATAATTTCAGGAAAAACTTGAATAGACTTATATGAACTGATACAAAGTGAAGTGAGCTATGAGCAGAACCAGTAGAACAGTGTATACAGTGACAACAATCAACTGTGAAATCAAGACAATGATCTAAGACAATTCCAAAGGAACCAGTATGAAAATGTTGGCCATCTCTAGAGATACATTTTTAGTACAGATTGAAGAATGCTCTTTTTACCTTCTTTAATTTTCTTGCTCTATTTAATTTTTGTTTTTTCTTATGATTTGCAAAACTTCATATATGTAACTGATATCTTAATCCTTGTCTTCTCTTGGATAAACAAAAGGAGAGGTAAGGAAAGAGGATTTAGAACTCATAACTTTTTTTAAAAAAATGAATGTAAAAATTGCTTAAGTTTTTTTAAAATTATCTTTCCAAACTTTTTTAAAAGCAACAGACACAGTATTTAATTATGTAAAGAGATTTTTACTGGTTTTGCTTTGGGGAGGTTTTGTTTTATTTTTCATTTTAAATATAAAAAGTCATCTGACAAAAAATTAATGTAAATATGTATATCTATAGATGCTTGTGTGTGTGAGAGTATGTATGTGTGTATACAAAGAAACAGAATAGATAGTAGGTAAATTCCAAGGGGAAAATAGTATCTGATCAGGTGATCAGAAAAGGTCTCCTACAAGTAGGTAAAATTTGAACTTATTTCCAAAGGAAGTCCAGGAAACATAAAAGCGGAGAGGTAAGGATGGAGAGAATTCCAGACAAGGAGCACAGACAAAACAAAGACAGGTGAAAGGATATCAAAATATTCAAGGCACAGCAAGAAAGTCAGTGTAGCTCCATCTTAAGAGTATGTACTAACCTTGGGATCAAGTGAAAGAAGACTGAAGATAGAGTCAGGTAGCACGGCTGACTAGAGACAGCCATAGTGCACAGAGCCCTGGCCCAAGAAAGTTCATCTTCTTGAGTTCAAATCTAAATTCAGATACTTCCTAGATTTGTGACTCTAGAAAGTCACTTCACTCTGTTTGCCTCAGTTTCCTCACCTGCAAAACAAACTGGAGAAATGGCAAACCAGTATCTCTGCCAAGTACACACTCAATGGGGTCATGAAGAAAGAGTCAGACATGACTCAACAACAACACCACAATCAAATATAGTTTAGTAAATTACTTTGACACCTGAGTAGAGGATAATTTAGAGAAACGATGGAGAATAAACAGAAGACTATTATAATGATGCAGGTGAGAGGTGTTAAGCATTCTGCCCTCAACTATGTTAGTGGAGAGAAGGCAACTTCTCTGAAGGCAGAAATGAATAGATTTGGCAACTGATTGAATATGTGTGATAAGACTGGAGAGAGGAAAGACAACAAGATGGTGAGCCTGGGTGACTAGGAAGATGGTAGTGCTCATAGTAAAAATAGGGAATGTTGGGAAAGGAGATGGTTTAATTTGGGGTTAAAGAGATTTCTGTTTTGGCCATGTGAGTCTGATATGTCTAGGGTACCTTCAGTTTTATATGCACAAAAGGCAGGTGGTGATGGGATAGTAAAACTCAGGAAAAAGATTTAGTTTAGATAGAAAGATTAGAGAATCATCTACATAGAAATAAGAACCATCCCACTTAAACCAAAAGAACTGAATAAGTGACATAGAAGAAGAAAAAGAAAATGGCACCAAGGAGACCACCAGAACCAAAAAAAGGGGGAGGCTAATAGATGGAAGGAAAACCAGGAGAGAATAATATCATGGAAACCTATAAGATAGCTTCTATGAAGTGATCAATAGCTTCCAGTGACCTAGAAATACTATGAAGGATGAGGATGAAGAAATGGTCATAAGATTTGACAATTAAGAAATCATTGGTCACTTTAGGGAAATTAGTTTCATTTTAATGATGAGGTTGAAAACCAGATGAGAGGGAGAGAAGAGGAAGTAGAGTCACTTCTAGATGACTCTAGATGACTTTCTCAAGAGAAACTCAAAAGAGAAAAAGAGATGAAAGATATGGGATAAATAGCTGCAATGGTAAAGTCAAGGAAGGGCTTATTCAGGAACATGAAATCATGGTAGGTAATAGGAAAGCAGTTGGCATACAGGGAGAGAGTAAAGATAAGGGCAAAAGTAGGAAGAATGGGGACTTTTTTGGAGAAGAAAGGAGGGAATGGGATGGAGTGTGCATTTATAGGAGTTGGCTTTGACAAAGATAAATCATATCTTTACTAGTGAACAGAGTGAAGGAAGAAATAGTGGGGAAAGATTTTTTGAGTGACATGAAATGAGGAGCAGGAGAGAAGAGAGAGCTCTTGGCCAGTGGCCTAGATTATTTTTTAGTGTAATATGAGGTGAACCTTCATATTTCAGTTGACTGAAAGGGGTGTCATGCAAGGCTTGAGGAGAGATAAGAAAGTTACACTACCTGCTGTGATGAGTGGGGAAATTTCAATATATATATCAATTAGAAAGGGATCAAAGGATAGTTTTGTTTTACTGAGGATCTAAATGAGATGATATTAATTCGATTTGCATAGGAGCCACTCAGCACAGTTTTTTAGTTTTCTTCAGCTTCATTCAACCACATATGAATAGGAGTAAAGGTCAAAGGTTATGAGAATAATCCAACATCTGTGTTTGGCAAAGCATCATCCTTGATATGGAGAGAGTAAGAAAGATAGAGAAGGGAGGAGAATGCTCCCAGGGAGGAGTGATGAAAGAACTGAGGAATGGAGGGAACAGAGGTCATGGGGCCAAGGTAGCTCAAGGTTAGAGGTCATAAAGCATAAGAAAAGATGGAATGATAAACGACTATAATTTGGCAGCCATGGATATGATGCTAGGTTCAAACCGAGATATGTAAAAGGAAGGGCATTGGACCAGATTGTCTGCGAGGTTCAGTTATCACTTTATTCTCTGTTATGATTGAGACAAAGCTGGATTGTTGGTAGTGAGTTTTTCCTCCCACAGGAGGGCAAAAATATACCATCATTGTGAAACAGAATTGGTATATAGCCACCATCTTTACATCTCCTTCCTGAATGATTCTCTAATCTTTCTAGGGAGTCAATATCCCGCAGTAGTTTTCTCTCCATTTATTTGCCTCCACTGAATTCATGGTTACCAAATTTTACCAGCAGTCTGAAAGAAGACCGTATGAGAAGGTTGTGCAATGCCCACTGGGCTCAGTGGGTGGGCAAGTCCATTCAGAGAGGGAAAGTCAGTAAAGTGTTCTTTGGAAAGCTCCAAAATGGCACCTGGAAGCCCTGATCTGGACTGAAGAAATGTCGAGCAGAACACTGCATCACTAAGATTCAATTTCCTCATCTGAAAAGTGAAGGGTTGAATTTGCTATGATTTGCAAGGTCTCTTTTATCTCTAGATTTATGATCACTTGGATCCAAAAGAAGAACTCTTGGGCCTGGTGACAAGAGAGGCAGACCTGAGGAGAGCTCTGAAGCCAGGGAGGCTGTGGACTAGCCCCAGGGGCACACAGCTATTCCACATCTGAGGTAGGACAGAAGGGAAAGTCACTTTTTTTCTATTTACAACTCCTTTTTTAAAAGGAATTATGTACCAAATCCCTCTCCTCTAACTTAACACACACATTTCTGCCCCCACCCCACTCCACCCCCAAGCCCTATCAACAATAGTGATTGCAGGGAGTTGGTGGAAGATAGAATACCTCTATGTCAGCATTTCTGTTGCCAAGGAAAACATCTCTTGGCTTGGATCCCAATAGACAAGATAAGCCAAACCATGGAGCTCCTTTTGGAACTCTGGTCCTGGATAGAGCATGGAGGGCTTCCATTGCTCAACTTTTGCCTTGACATGGAGAGTGTTTCAGAAGGATCAGAGGTTTGTAATCTGAGAGGGAGCTTAGGGGTCTTCTTATCACGTAACCAGAGAATCCCAGACCTAGACCTACCCGGAAGGAACTATTCATCCATCCCCCTTCCTTTGTCAGAAATAGAAACTGAAGCATAAGGCAATGAAAGACTTCTCAGATTTTCTAGCATTGAATATGGGAGTCAGGAAGAATTGGTCTCAAATCCCAGAATCCCAGCCTAATAGACATTAGCCCTGGGTGACCCTGGGTAAGTCATTTTACACACACACACACACACACACACACACACACACACACACACACAGCGCTTTACATTTCCTCATCTATAAAATGGGGATGGAGACAAGCTTGTGGATAATGAAAGGCCTGGGAGTCAGGAAGCCCTGAGTTCAGATTCTCTCTCTGACACAGTAGCTCTGTGACCCTGAGTAAGTCACAGCTTTGTAGTGGGACCAGGCAACTGTTCAGGATGATCATTTACAGAAAAGGAGTTCATCTGCTTCCATTCCCACACTGGTTCAATGACTACAGTAACTAAGGTTTCTGATGGTGCCAAGAACTCAGGTGAGATGGAGGATACAAAGGCAAAAACAGAGATCAAGGCCCTCTGGAAGTGACAGTCACAGAAACGAAGTCCCTATCTCAAAGGGTTGGCATCTATTCTGATTGTATCTTCTATAGCCTGTTGATGGTAACTTCTTTGTAGAAAGGAAGCTCCCTGGGGGCCGGAGGCTGATTTTTTTCCTTTGTTTTGCCAGAGCTCAGCAGCTTCTGGTCCATGGGAAGCATTTACTAGATCCGGGGGGGATGGTGCCCATTCCTGGTGAAAAGCAGCCATTTCCTAAATGCTTGTAGAAAAAGGAAGGGCTGTCCTAAGAGTGCCCTACGAGGTGTGGGGCAGTGGAGAACGGGAAGAGAACTGGAAAAGGTCCTGGGGGCCGTTGAGTCCAGTGGTCCAGCGTTCTCCTTTTGTAAAGGAGGAAAGTGAGGGCTACAACAGGACTTCCTGACTCCAAGTCCAGGGCGCTAGCAACTTCTAGCGCTTAGCTGGGTGACCTTGGGCAAGTCCCTTCCCATCTCCCAAGCTCAGTTCCCTGCACTATAACATTTTTGCTGTTAATTAGTTGTTTCAGCTGTGTGGAACTCTCCGTGACCCCATGAAGGGTTTTCTGGGCAGGGACACTGGGGTGGTCTGCCATTTCTCCAGCTCATTTTGTAGATGAGACAACAGAGGTGAAACGACATGCCTAGGGTCACACAGCTAGGAGGTGTCTGGGCTCGAATTTGAACTCATCGCCAGTGCTCTGTGCCCTGGGGCGCCACCTGGCCGCTCCTGACCGTAAGACAAGCGTCCCTTCCAAGTCCAAATCTCCTGCCATAGTGGAACGCAGGCTGACATTCCCTTTAAGCCTAAAACGCGATAAAAGCAATATCCTCGTTGTGAGCAGCTCTGGGGATTCGAACTCGTAACTTTGGCCCCGGCGCCGGCTCCCGCGACTTCGAGGCTGGGCCTGGAGGGGTTGGAAGGGAGAATCTGGGGGCGCGTCCCCTCCCCCCAGGCCGGGACAGGGTGGGCGGGGGAGGCTGCCCCCCGTCCATCTGGGCTAGCCCCCAGCAGCGGGGCCCGGGCCAGGAGTGAGTCAGGGAGCTCCGGCCTCCTAGGCTTCCACCGCAGGCAAACTGGGGCCCGAGCCAGCTCCGCCCCGGCCCAGCACCCAGCCGCGCCCACACCCACCCTCACGCGCGCACCCCGCCCCCAGCCCCAGACACCCTCCTTTCCCGGATCACTGGCTCCCACAGTGACGCATTCGTGGGGCCCGGGAACCCGGAACCCGGAGGGCTGGGCCAGAGCTGAGCCGGACCAGGCACGGCCGGGGTGGGGGGCCGGGGGGGTCCAGACTCGCTGCGTCCAGGCCTCGTAGGGGAAAGGGCCCGGGGCCGTGGCTTTGGAGAGCCTTGCTTTTCCGGAGGACGCCGAGGCCGAGACAAGGGCAGGGAGTTGCCATCCGTCACACCTGCAAAGTGGAGGAGTGGGGATTCGAACCCAGCTCCCGTCCCCAGGCTCCTTCCCAGCCGCCTCCCGGGCCAGGAGACCGCCGGGCAGCCTTCTCCGGGAAGCTCTGCGCCCAGCTACTGCGGCAGAAGCCCCCTGTTGCCTCAGTGAGACCAGAGTGGGGAGACTCCCCCAAATCGCTCCCTGGGCGCAGCCGCAGCGGGGCTGCTTCCCTGGGGTTTTCAGAGGGGGCGGAGGCGGGTGGGCAGTCATGCCCGTTCCGGGAAGCCACCAGCTGTGACCAGATGTGACAGCACTGCCGGCCCTCCAGGCCTTGCTTATTCTTTTCCCCAATCCTGGTAACAGAAGTAACTGAAATTCCCCTTGGTCCTGGGTCGCGGTGTAGGACTGGGGAGGGGAGGTCTGAGGACTGGCACTTCCACAGCCCTAATGACTGTTTCCTCATCTGCAACACACATCGCAAAAAACCGTTATTAAAAACCCAGGAGAGTGGCAGCAGGGGCAGGAGACCGGGGTTCAAAATCCGGCCCTGACCTCTCTGGGGCCACAGGGTCCAACAGTCTAAGATCATAAATCACCCACATGCGGGTTACTGGTGTTTGGGAGGAGGAAGTTCCATAGTCGAGAGGTCACTAGTGTGTGTGTGGGGGGGGGGGGGGGGAGAAACAAAGGTTCAGAAGGAACGGTCCTTGCCTGTAAGGATCTTATGTTCTACTACAGGGAGAGATCCCCCAGACGAGTTCCCCTGTAACACAGGGCACAAGGTAGCTGGAGATCAAAAAGACAAAAGCATCCCAGACTAACTTGAGGCAAAGCCTCCTGGCTGGTGACATCGGAGGCTTCAAGTGGACGTGGTGGCCCCATCTCAGCTGGAAAGAGAAGGTGCTTGAGGGAGGGAGCAAAATGAGGGGAGGATCTGTAGTTGGGGAGGGGAGAGGAGACAGCACTTGGAAATAAGGGATCAGTGAACAAACAGAACATTCAAGATCTGAAGGGGTCTAATAGGAAATTCCATTGATCATGGAGCCACTCTCCTCATTTAACAGATAGAAAAACTGAGGCCCACAGGAAGTCTGTGACTGGCTCAGGTCACTCAGAGAATGTTTGCATTTTTTCTCCTGGAGGTAGTGGGGAGACAGGGAAGCTTTTGGAGCTGGGAAGTGACTTAGAATTGTTTTGTTCTTGTAGATCCTTGTCTTATGGAAAGTCAAAATACATGTATTTTACATTTTCTTGCCAATGATCTGCTTAATGTCTCTCAGGAAGAGGGAACTGAATAAATCTATTTAATATCGATCTGAAACAGGGATTGGAGAGGGGAGATACTAGGAACAGGCAAACCTTGCTAGGGAGCCAAATGAGTGGCTAGTGGGGAATTGTGTAAGCGGGAAGAAGAGAGCAGAGATAAGATGTTGGGACAGCATGGGGAGGTGGGGGCAATTGACTAGATAGAGGAGGCAGAGAGGGAAGGGGTCATTTATGAACTGAGGGGCCAGAGGGTGGTGATGCCCCCAACTTGAGATGGAAGTCTGAAGGGGCAAAGAAAGGAAGACAATGAGGCAGAGGACATGATGATTTCGGGGGAGAGATGTCCAGAAGGTAACTAGAAATCAAGTGAAAGGACGGCTAGGTTGCATAGTGGATAGAGCACCGGCCCTGGAGTCAGGAGGACCTGGGTTCAAATCTGACCTCAGACACTTCATAATGACCTAGCTGTGTGGCCTTGGACAAGCCACTTAACCCCATTGGCCTTGCAAAACCTAAAAAAAAATCAAGTGAAAGATTAAAGTATAGATATATTAATTGAACCTATGGAAGCAAATGAGCTCAGAAGAATAAGGGATGTAAAGGGAGAAGAAAAGAGAGCCCTGGGGAGGGAGCACTAGGGCCATGCTTTTGGGAGATAGCAGAATCATCACCAAACAAGACATGGAGAAAGGGGAAAAGGAGGAAAGGACTGACTCACAAACCAAGGAAGAAGAGACCCTCTGGGAAAACGACATGTTCATCAACTTAATGATCAAAGAGGCTGAAGACTGAGAAGGGACCCTCAACGATGGCTGTGGAGAGATCACTGCCTAAAAACTAAATAAAATGGGAAAACTAAGTTTAACCTAAGTTTAACCCAGGGGAAGAGGTGAGAAAAATGAAACTCCCTTCAGAGGCGAGGGAATATGAGTATGAGGCATTGTTTATACTCTAGAAAAAAAATAAACTACTTGTCATTGAGGGAGAAATGAAATTAGTGGTCACTTTGAAGAAAACTTTCTACTGAATAATGTAACTCAAAGCTACTTTGTAAGACATCGAGGAAATTCATTGGATCATAGATGAAAAGAGATCTTAGAAATCATCCCAGGGATTTTAATTAAAGTGTTAATTCTTTTTTAATATTTTGATAATTTTTTATATGATTTTTTCCTTTGTAATCAAATGGTTTTTTTCCCCTGTATTTAAAAACATTTGGGAAAAGAGTTTCACCAAACTGTCAGTGGAATCCATAGCCTAGAATAGGAGAAGCAGCTCTGGTTCTAATCTAGCCCTTTCCTTTTACAGCAAAGGAAACTGAGACCTGAAGAGATAAGTGACTGGCCCAAGATCAGACAGGGATCTGATCTTACTGAAGAACTGGGACTGGGAACTGAACTTCATAGGCTTCAACTATCAATGAAATCTTAACAAGCTTTCCTTGGGAATTGAATAGTGAAAGGGAGACCTTTAAGATAACCATTTGAGGGACTGGTGAGGTAAAAGGAAGGAGTTTTGGGGGTTTTATTTTTTAAAGATAGGGAGATGTGCATGTTTATTGGTATTGGAAAAGGAGCCAGTAGATTGGGAGGGAAAAAAAAGATGAGAAAGGAAACATGGGTGGCAAGGGGAAAATTGAAAGCACATAGGGAGGTGATGGCCATGACAAGAGGAGCTGCTTCCTTCACTGAGCAATGAGCAGAGGAGGAGAAAAATGGCTGAAAATTGAGAATGCTGGAGAGGTGGAAGAGAGCTGAGGGAGCACCCAATGGATGACCTCAATCTTCTGACCAAAGAAGAGTAGGTCAGGGAGTGGAGGAGAAGGAGGAGGAGGAGGAGGAAAAAGGAGCAGGAGAGAGTGCGACAGAAGGGGAGGGCTTTCCTAGGTCTCTTGAAACTCTGTTTTTTGGCTAATTATTTCCAATTTCTCCTTTGTTGTGCAGAGGTCTTTGCTTGTGCTCTCCTCCCTTAGATTCTTGAGACCGGGGAATTTTTTTTTTTTTTTTTTTTTTTTTACTTTTCGTCATGTCCCCAGAACCTAGCAGAGTTTCTGGCACACATAGCAGGTGCCCAATAAAGGTTAGTTTTGACTGACAAAGCATAATTGAGTTGAAGAGAGATGGGAGGTTCGGAATTTGTAACAGGAAATCCATTATAGATGAATAAAATCATTATCATGAAGTGTTCAGCGCTCAGGGATGAATCAATAACAGGAAAATGGGACCTAAGAGTCATAGATTTTGAAAAAAGAGATCTTAACAGTCACATAGCTGTAAAAAAGTCATACAGCCCAACCTGAGACAGAAAGGAATTAAGTGATTTGCCCAGGGTCATAAAGTTAATAAGTGTCCTGGGTGGGATTTGAACCTGGGTCTTTCTGATTTCAAGTCCAGAACCTCAACCATTCCACATAAATATTCCCAGTGCTCAGGGTTTCATTATTTCCTTCTAGTTATTTCCTTCATTATTTCCTAGCAGAACTAGAGAGCTGATATGATGGACACAATTCCTCTCAGCAGTTCAGTAATCAAGGACAATTCAAAAAGACTTGTAATGGAAAAATACCATCCACATCCAGAGAAAGAACTATGGAGTTTGAATGTAGGCTAAAGCAGACTATGTTCCATTTAAAAAATGTTGTTTTATGTTTTATGTTTTTTTCCCTCCTGTGATTTTTCCCCCATTTATTCTGATTCTTCTTTCACAACATGACTAAGATGGAAATATATTATTCACAATTGTATATGTACAATCTATAGTAGATTGTTTGCTGCCTTGTGGGGGTGGGGAAAGGAGGGGAGTAGAAAAACACGGAACTCAAAAGCTTGCAAAAGGATAAATGTTGAAAACTATCTTTTCATGGAAATGGAAAAAACACTAAAAAGACAAAAAAACTAAAAAAAAACTAAAGAGTTGTAGAGCAAGATACATAAAAATAAGTATGGAAAAGGAATTATACAAAGAAACTGTGTGTGCATATGATTTGTTCATAAACACAAATTTTTTAAGAGGTATACATGTAACATGTAGACTTATCTATATGTATGCATGTATATGTATGTCTATATGTAGATAGATATAAATAGATGATAGATTGGAAGTCAGTTAGTAGATAAATAATGGATAGGTAGATAATAGATGGTTAAATAGATGAATGAATACATAGATTTAGATGAATTAGATAGAGATAGATGATAGATATGGATAGATAGGTAAGTAGATAGATAGATAGATAGATAGATAGATAGATAGATAGATAGATAGATAGATGGATAGATGGATGGATGGATATGGATAGCATCTTCTTTGTACATAACTGTTTCCATGTTTTCTTTGGTCTTTTCTTGTAGCCCCAGAACTTAGGATAGCACCTAGGGAGTATAAGCTTTTAAGAAATGTTTATTGACTGAGTGACTTACTCAATGAATACTACTTAAACTCTGCAAGGTTGCTGATAAAGGCTTTCTTATTTGATAGCACTAAGTGAAGGAGGCATTTCCATTTCCATTTTACAGATGAGAAGCCTGAGGCTCAAAGAGAAGGAATGACTTACTAAAAGTCTTTGAGCTCAAAAGTATCTGAGGTGGACTTCAAGCCCAGCCATGAGAGGCTGGAGGGTTCAGTGGACAGAAGGTTGGCTTTGGGGGCAGATGATCTTATTTCAAAATGCTATCCAATATCTAGAACCTCAGTTCCCTCATCAGTGAAATGGAAGACTTAGACTTGGGGATCTCTAAGGTACCTCTCAGCTTAGATCCTGTGACCTCCAGGTCCAGTTCACCAGGTGGAAGTGATGGGACAAAGGAGAGATCTAGATGGAGTATTCAGGGAACATTTGAAAAGAGAGAAACCACTTTCAAATGGAGTGCAGGGAAGCTTTCGTGGCCAAGGAGACACCTGATGGTACAGTTACAAGTTTGCTATAACATCATAGATTTGGAGCCAGGAGAACCTCAGAGGCTATCTGACAGCTAGGAAGGCATGCACAACTCCATGGAATTTATTACTCTTTTCACTCCTAGATCTCAGCCTGTGCAATGGGTACAATATATTATGTCTTCCTGCTGCCTTGGCTGAAAGGCCATTAGCTCTTCCTAGAATTAGGGAGAGAAAGGGACTAGAGCTGGGATCTCATTTAGAGAAAGAACTTCCAGATGAAAAAGCTCCTTTCACCAATGCACCCTTTCCCTACCTCCAGACAAGCTGTCTAGCCTCCTGGGGAGTCCTCCAACCTGAAGTCAAATCAGTGATTGATGAGTCTCCACTTGGAACCAATGGGAGAAGACCTAGCCTTGGTTCTCCTGGCATTCCCTCTGGCCTGCTGCATGACCACACCAGCTACAATGCTTTTGTTTATGCACCTCTTCAATTCCCCTCTTTCTTGGTCTTGTAGCCCCTTTATGCTTTGTCTTCCCCCTCAGAATGGAAGATCATTTAGAGGGGGAGCCAGCTTGTTTTTGTATCTCTAGCACTCACAAAATAAACACACACACACACACATCTTGGAAAGTTGAATAGAACAATGAATGACTTAAGACCTTGCCCAGGGTTGATCATTGTCAGAGTTTATCAGAGCTGTGCCTCCATCACCCCACAGAGCTTCTCTAATTGGAAAGAAGTTGCTTCTTTAGACCCCTAACTGGTCCTTGGACCTGTCTGCTTAGGTTTTCCTTCAATGCCTTATCTTCCTGGATCCTCTGTTAATCTGCTTGGCAGGGAGGGAGGTGGCCCCACTTGGGAGCCTGGGGTGGGGAGATTAGAATCGGTGGTTCTGCAATCCTGAGTTCCTCGGCACTAAATCCACATGTTAGCAATTTAATCCCAGAGAAGAAGAGAGAACAACAGGGTTGGTTGTAAAGGTTCTTGGAAGGGAGGCCTAGAAGGATCAATTCACTGCCAGCTCTTTTCACCCTTAGGGACAATTTATTTGCTGCCATTAGGAGATCTTGGGCTTCTGCTTCAATAATCTATTCCTCGTATGACTGTTTTAACATGCAGAGACCTTGCTGCTTACACCCACTTTAGATAATTGCTTTTGTTTGGTATTAGCCACTAATCCAAGACCTTCCCCAGCTCTCTAAACCAAATGAAGCTGATTCCATTGCTTGGAGGGAAGGTATCAATTTACAAGCAGGAAGCAATAAAAATTGTTATTATGAAATGTTGGACTGGACTGCAGATTTCACTACAGCTCCCAGCACGGGAACACTCATTCTCTGTAAGCAGAATGGTACCTTCTGGTACCTTGGAGATTTGTCAAAGGGCTTCAAGGGGTGATGGGATTTGCCTAGGGTCAAGCACCTAGTCTTTCTCACTCTAAGGCTGACCCCCCTCACTCTGGGAGGGAGACTCTGGTTAAGTGTGCTGGCTTATGTGGATAGCAGACCAGACTTGGAACTTCCCTAGGACGAGGGGAACTCTCCTTTTACCAGTGGAGACTTGTACATCCCCCACTCAGCTGAGAGGCTTGCAAAGATAAGTGAAGGTGCTCAGACGTTCAGTGACTTGCTCAAAGTCGCACAACCACTACATACAGAGATAGGACTCAGTCTCAGGGTTGTTTTTCCAGACTCTTTGCCTAGCTCCATCTTCTATGTTATGCTGTTCATTGGCAGTGGCAAGGACAGATTTTCTTATTCAAGCTCTCAAATAAGTCTATCATGTGGGCACTGGAGGTATCGTCATTCTCATGATTTTGTGGCCTATTTCTTCTTCGGAACCTACAGATGTCCAACAGAACGAGCCCTTCTGTTTCCAAAGCAGAGCAGAAAATGAAAACTGGATATGACACCACAAAGATTTCTTCATCTCAAGTTGTTTTTCCTTTTAAATTCACGTTATGACTTTCAAAGCCATTGGATTCATCGGGGTTCCTTCTGGGCTTTTCTTCTCATCTAGAAACTTTGAAAATGCTTTAGTGTCTCTTTTTCTTCTTTCTTGTTCTTCTTTGGGCAACCTCAGCTAGTCTTTTTCTTCACCCCTCCTCCCCCACCAACAGAGTTTCTGCGTTTCAAAATTGTCTTTCCTTATGTTGCTGTTATTCTATAAATAGTTTTCCCTGAAAGACTTTCAGCACGACAAAGATGGAACCTGAAATAGAGGAGCAATCAGATTCCAGGTCTAGAATTGTTATCTGGCTTCCTATGTCTTCTTGCCCCCAACCCTGCTAGATGATTAGGTGATCCTGTATCTTACAGGGAAAAGCAACAGATTCCACAGAGAGATAGCAAGCTCAAGAAATGGGTCTCCCTCTTGGCAGAAGTGAATAGAGTTATCTATGGAGAGGAGGAGATCCCAGAAAACCAAATGAACAGCCCATCTCTCAGGATGCTGCATGGAGAAGAGACTTCCAGTCCTGCAGTGCCAGGAGTGTTTGCTATATGTCTATATTATTGATACATGTCTTCTCTTGGATATTGCGTGTATTTGTGGGATTGTGGACCTTTTAGGGGTGATTTTATTCGCTTTTGTTCCTGCTGTGACTTCCTAGTAAATAGTTTTACATTTCCTAAGGGACAGCTTAAGTGAGGGTAGCTAGGTGGAACAGAGCGTAGAGGACCGGGTCCAGGGTCAGAAAGACCTAATCTCAAATCTAGCTCAGACACTGATTAGCTGTGGGACTCTGGGCAAGTCATTTGACTTAGCTTTCTCATCTATCAAATGGAGATGATAATAATAGTACTGCTCTCACCCAGTTGGTGAGGGTCTACTGAGATAATTGTAAAGCACTTAGCCCAGGGCATGTCCTAGAGATGGTCAGTTCTTGGCCTTCGTTTTCAAAGAAGACCAAAATGACATCATTCTGTTTGAGACAAATGACAGTGTGTCCAACTGTGGCTAATTAGACCAATATGAGCTTGGAATGCGCTACCACAGGTCAGGCACAAATAGTCCAGGCGAACCCCTGGGGTGTTTATTCTCTATTTTTGACCTGTTTCCATTCTGCCTTCCTCATAGAGTGCCCTCCCTCAATAATGAGGGCACACCATACTGGGTGGCCTTGTGCCCATGCTGCAAATCAATTCTAAAGTTCTTAAAGAGAGATCTTCTTCTGAGTCCCTGTGAGCTCCTTCCATGTGAGTTGTCCATAAAATGGTCGTTTTGGCAAGCGTACATCTAGCATTCTTTTTTTTTTTAGACATTTTTGCGAGGCAAATGGGGTTAAGTGGCTTGCCCAAGGCCACACAGCCAGGTCATTATTAAGTGTCCGAGACCGCATTTGAACCCAGGTCCTCCTGACTCCAGGGCCGGTGCTTTATCCACTGCGCCACCTAGCCACCCCACATCCAGCATTCTAACAATGTGACTGGCCCATCATGGTTGCACTCTCTGTAATAACAGTTGAATGCTTAGCAGTTTGTTTGGACAAAGAACCTCAGCGTCCCTTCTCCTGCCAGGTGATCTTCAGAATCTTCCTAAGACAAATTAAATGGAAGTAATTCCATTTCCTGACATGGTGCTGGTGGGTTGTCCAGGTTTCACAAGCATATAGCAATGAGGTTAACACAATGGCTCTGTAAGACCTTCAGTTTGGTAGTCAGATTAATACCTCTTCTCTCCCAAATTTTCTTTCAGAGCCTCCCCAATACTGAGCTAGGTTTTCAAATGCATGTGTCAACCTCAATATCAATGTGTACCTCTGTGGAAAAGACACTTCCAAGGTAAGGGAACTAATTGATGGCATTCAAAATTTGATGGTAGTAAATAGAGCATTGGGGATGGAGTCAGGAATATTCTTCTTCATGAGTTAAAATCTGACCTAGCTATGTAACCCTGAGCAAATCACTTAACCCAATTTGTCTCAGTTTCCCCATCTGTAAAATGAGTTAGAGAAGGAAATGGCAAACCATTTCTTTATCTTTTCCAAGAAAACCCTAAATAAGATCACAAAGAGTCAGATATGACTGAAAAATGGTACACAAATGTTAATTATCATGATTATGTTTCTAAGAGCTAGTTAGCTCTTAGTTTAATTATCAATGGATTATCGTTCAAGGGAAACATACAAAGGGATTGTGGACTGTAGCTTTAGAAGGCTAGGCCATAGGGTATATTTGAGTACTGAAAATAGTTACACTCTGTGGATCTATCACTTGTGGATAAAATTGTCAGTTCCAGAACAAATCAGAAGCAGAACCCAAACCAAAAATTAGGAACTAATGAGGATTTTTTTTGAGTTTACCAGTAAGGAAATCCTACTTACAGGGGCACAGACTCCCCATAGGAGCAAAAGTTTATATACTTTCAGTTTTAGGCAGGAGGATTGCATAGGGATTGTTAACAGGGACTTGCTAGGTAGGAATAAGGCGTATGATATCCCTTGGTTGGACTGGACCTGATTCTGGACCTCTTCTTCAACTTACCTACTCTTGTATCAGAGCTTAAAAGATAATACTGACCTCATTGTTGCAGCAGTAGGGAGGGTCAAAGACAAGGCGGGAGTTGCAGCACAAATAGGGTCAATGGCAAGGCTGGGAAACTGAAGACAGAATGGAGCTGTTAGAATTCTATGTAGAATTTTAACTTTATTAGATGAAAGCTTTGCCATGTGAGTTCTATTTTTGCCCCTATTTTTACAGTATTTTTTAGTAACTGAAAGAATGCCTAATTCAGGGTAGCAAATATTCACTGGACTTGAGTTCAAATCCTGCCTTTGACGATCCCTGTGACTTTGGGTGAACTGGGTCTCAGTTTCTTTCATTTTAAAATGAGACTTTTGAATTAGATCATTCCCAAGACGTCTTCTAAATCTAAACTTGGAATATACTGAAGTCTTAGCGGTTGCCCTTCTCTGTCAAAAGGAAGAAAACCCATTAACTCATGGGTTTTTTTTTAATTTCCTATTCAACATGGATTCTTAAGTATTTTTATTTGGAAGGTTGATGAAACTGATGAACCTCTTCTCAGCATGATGTTTCATTGCCTACATTCATAGTAAAAGGAAACACAAAATTTCAATTAGAGGTTCATGAGGAAAATAAAGATTTAATTGTTTTCCTATTAAATTTTATGGAGGCTCTTATATCAACAGACTCCTTGGGGGTCTTGGACCTTAAATTAAGAATTCCTGCTCTCTAATACCAGTCCCAGATCTGTATCCCAGAGACATCAAGGGAAAGGACCCATGGGTACAAAAATATTTATAGTAGCTCTTTTTGTGGTGGCAAAGAATTAGAAATTGAGGGGATGCACATCCACTGGGTAATGGCTTACCTAGTTATGGTCTATGGTTGTGATAGTATGCTAAAGGAGATGATGAAGTGGATGCTCTCAGAAAAACTGGGAAGTCTTATATGAACTGATATAAAGTGAAATGAGTAGAACCAGGAGAAAATTCTACACAGTAGCAGCAACATTGTACTTTGATCAGCTGTGAAAGGCTTAGCAACTTTGCTCAACACACTGATCTGAGATAATCCAAAAAAGACTCATTATAAACTGCTCACTTTCTCTAGAAAGAGAACTGATGAACACTGAGTACAGATTGAAGTGTACTATTTTCACTTTCCTTTTTTCATGTTTCTGTTTTCTTTTGCAATATGAATGATATGGAAATATATTTTGCATGATTTCACATGTATAATCAAAATCATACTGTTTGCCTTCAGGGAGAGGAGAGGGACCAAAGAGAGGGAAGAATTGGGAACTCACAACATTTTAACATTTAACTCAACATTATAAAATGAATGTTAAATTTTTTTAATGTAATTGAAAAATTTTAATGAAATAAATAAATACATAAATAAGCATATTGTGTGTATATGTATGAAGAAATACAATGCACATCTTTATTGAATTGAACCTTGAATCTTCTCCTAACTCAGTGTTATTAGTTCCAATTATGGGTGTTTAGTATAGTTGGATTGTTTGAAGTGTCAGTAAGGAAGTGGATGACATTAAGTAAGATAAATGCTAGACCATGTTCAATTCTCATCTCTCAGTGGGACTGCAAGCTTGATGTTAGAACATTATTGCTAATGGGAATTATGGGCCCAGGTCCTGGTGTATTTAGATCTGACTTTGCTGTTGAATATCCATCAATCTATGATTTCTAACAGAGCATTCCAAATGGCCATTAACTTTCTGAGTAACTGGTTAATTGATTGGTAAAACTAACCAGTTGCTTGCCTCTAGATAACGGATAGATACCCCAATATTTACTTTTGGTGTGCCCCTCTTCTCTTCTTTTGGCACAGTTAGTGTCCATCAGAGGCATTAATGCGAGTTAGGGGTGGGGCAGGGGACAGGCAACCAGGACTTTGTCCCAAGGGACCAACAAGGATAACAGTTTGCATCTGGGGGTTCTGGTAGGGTGAAATCCTTCTTCTGAGGGAGGCATGCTTCTTCCCTGACATAGTTTAAAGATTTCTTTCTCCCTTGCGGTTCCCTAGATCCTTTGCTATGCTGTGTTTGCTGCCATGACAGCGACTAGCCCTAGGTCACCATTCCCAGGATTTGTCCTTTTCTGGGGTTTGCCTTTCCTCCCAAGGTCTGGTTGGACATGAACTCAGGAAGATCTGGGTTCCTATTCTGCCTGTGATCTATTTCCAATGCCATGTTTGGGGCAAGATCACCCGGTTGTGTTTTCCTGGCTACTTCCTATGGACAGAAAGGGAAGGAAGAGGCAGATTTCAGAAACAACCTCGGACTTATCTGAGCTGATGCTGAGAGAAGGAAGGAGAACCAGGAGACATTGTACACATTAACAAGTTATGGTTAACTCATCAATTAGTGATGATCAGCTAGGCTAGTCTTAACTCTTCTCAGTAGTGCACTGATTAAAGATAATTCCAAATTGTTATAAAAATGGCGCCCCCAGCCAGAGAAAGCACTGTGACATTTGAATGCAGATCAAAGAGTTTTCACTTTTTTAAAATTTGTTTTTTTTCTTTCTCGTGATTTTTCTCTTTTGTTCTGATTCTTCTTTCACAGCATGACTAATATGGAAATGTGTGTAACATGATTGTGCATGTAAAATCTGTATCGGATTGCTTTCTATCTCAGAATAGGGAAGGGAAGGGTGGGGGAGAGAAAGAACATTAAAAAATGAATGCTGAAAACTATCTTTATATATAATTGGAAAAAGAAAGGCAGAAAGAAAGGAAAGAAGGAATGCAGAAGAGAAAAATTAATTTGGAAAATAAATAACTGGCCAGGATGGTTGAGTCTGAGAACAGGACTTAGATTTGTGGATAATGATTAAGAATATAGGACTGATGGATTCCTTGCCTGTTATACAATATAAATTTAGAGTTAGTAATAAGAAATAAAGAATATAATTGTACTTTAGAACTCTGATCACTTCCAGAGGACTGATGGGGAAACATTTGTCTCATACTTGAAGAGAGTGAAGAATATGATATACATTTTCAGAGGCAGCATGAAATTATGGTCTTATAGAGCTACCTGGGGATCACCCTTATTTTGTAAATCTACACATACATTTTTATTTATTTTGTAAATGTAAATTTTCAGAGGTAGAATTTCAGAAATGTGTGCATTTCTTTTGTTTAGCTTTGCTTTTTTTAACCAATGTGTGTATGTATATATGTGTGTGTGTTTGTTTTATTTGGGAGGGAGGTGAAGGGAGAAGACTTGGGAGACAGAGAGGAGCTACTGACAAGATGACTCAAAAATAGAAGAAGAAAGAAAGGAGAAACATGGAAACATTTGAAAAATTAAAAAGAATAGAGCAGAAGAAAATTCATAGGGACACACCAGAAAATTGGACAGCCTTAAAAATAACATGCTGCATTTATTATGGGCTTTTAAAAAAGCCAGCAGTATTTTTAGAGATTCATAGTTTCCTATGTAAACTTTGTCTTGTTTTGTACATAGAAATGTTTTCTTTTTTTCAGTGTTTTTCAATTCTATTTTTTTTAAAGAATGAATTTTTCATGTATCTAATCAAAAAAGATTTTAGATTAAAAAGCATGGGGGGGGGGAGAGAGAAAACTGTTCCCAAATTAGATACATGAAGATTAGTTATATAGAAAGAAATCAATACAATCAGAAGTTCACAGGAGAAAGAAAATTCATAACTTTTTTTAAAAAGCAAAGAACTATCATATTATTCTTTGTTCTCCTTCTAGATTTATTCATTGATCTGTTTTTTGAAAATATTTTATTTTCCCCCAATTACATGTAAAATAATTTTCAACATTTCTTGTTTTTTCTCTTTTTAATTCTTTTTTAAGAAACATTTTATTTATTATGAATTTTACAATTTTCCCCCTAATCTCCCCCCACCTCCCACAAAAGACAGTTTGTTAGTCTTTAGTCCCAAACCTGCTCTTCCCCATACCTGATAGCAAGTGATCTGATATAGGCTATGCATGTGCCATCATGTAAAACATTTCCTTATTTGGTGTTTTGTGCAAGACTTGAAGAGACAAAAAGACAGAGAGAGAGAGAGTCTTTATTCAGACAACATCAGTTCTTTCTTTTGAAGCAGATAGGGTTTTTTTTTATCACAATTCCTTTGAAAGTGTTCTCCTCGTTCTGCTTACTTCACTTTGTATCATGTAAGTCTTTCCTGAGTTTGTCTTGTCAGATAGACTCCCAGGTATCTTATATTGTCTACAGTTATTTTAAATGAAATTTCTCTTTATATATTTTGCTGCTGGACTTTGTTGGTAATAAATAGAAATACTGATCATTTAGGTGAGTTTATTTTGTATTCTGTGACTTTGTAAAAGTTATTATTTCAAATAGTTTTTTAGTTGACACTCTTGGATTCTCTAAGTATACAATATCATCTGCCAGGAATGATAGTTTTGTTTCCTCATTGACTATATTAATTCCTTCATTTTCTTTTTTGCTTTTCTTATTGCTCTAAGCTAGCATTTCTAGTATAATATTGAATAATAGTGAAGATGATGGACTTGCTTGCTTTGCCCCTGATTTTATTAGGAAGGCTTCTAACTAATCCCCATTACATAACATGCTTGCTCTTGCTTTTAGATAAAAATGTCTTATCATTTAAAGTAGGCTCTACTTATTCCAATGCTCTCTAGTGCTTTTAATAGAAATGGACATTGTATTTTATTAAAGGTTTTTTCTTTATCTATTGATAAAATCATATGATTTCTATTGGTTTTGTTACTGATATGGTCAATTATGCTCATACTTTTCCTAATATTGAACCAGTCCTACATTTTCTGTAAATCTCACCTAGTCATAGTGTATTAACTATGATATATTGCTGTAAACTCCCTATTATTAGTTTATTTAAAATTTTTTCATCAATATTGATTAGGGAAATTGGTCTATGGTGTTTATACTTTTTTTCTTTCTCACTTAGCTATCAGTAAGACATTGGTATCACAAAAGGAATTTTATGTAGAACTCTTCTTGACCTACCTTTTTCATGTACTTTGTATAGTATTAGAATTAATTATTCTTTAAAAATTTGGTAAAATTTGCTTGTGAATACACCTGACCCTGGGGATTTTTTTCTTTGAGAATTTATTAATGACTTTTTTCATTTTATTTTTCTAAGTATGGGTTATTGAAACGTACTATTCCTTCTATTAATCTGGGCAATTTATATTTTCATTAATATTCACCCTCTTTCTTTATGTTGTCAAATTTATTGGTATGCAATTGGGAAAAATAGCTCCCAATAATTGCTTAAATTTCCTCTTTGTTGGTGATGAATTCACTCTTTCCATTTTTGATAATGGTAATTTGTTTTTTCTTTCATTTTTAAAATAAAATTAACTAATAGTTTATCTGTTTTGTTTGTTTTCCATAACATGAACTTCTAATTTTATCTGTTTGTTTAATGGTCTCCTTACTTTCAGTTTGTTATTCTCTTTTTGAGTTTCAGGATTTCTAATTTGGTGTTTAACTGGAAATTTTTAATTTGTTTTGTGTCCTATTCTTGATCTGTTTTTTTCTCTCCTTTATTGATGAAAACATTTAAAGATATATAATTTCCCCAAAGTACTGCTTTGACTGCATCCAAAATATTGTCATTCTCTTCAAGGAAGTTATTGATTGTTTCTATGATTTGTTATTTGATTAAAATATTTTTTAGGATTAGATTATTTGGTTTCCAATTAGCTTTTACTTTATTTTTTCCATTTCCATTTATTGAATGTAATTTTTATTACATTATGATCTGCAAAAGATTCATTTACTATTTCTGCTTTTCTTTATTTGATTGTGAGATCTTTATGTCCTAATATATGGTCATATTTTTGGAGGTGTCATGTACTACTGAAAAAAGCTAGTTTCCTTTTTATTCTTCTTATTCAGTTTATCTAATTTTTCTAGAATTTTAACCATCTCCTTAGCTTCTTTCTTGATTATTTTTATTTTTTTTTGTTAGTTTTATCTACTTCTGAGAGGGGAATGTTGAATTCCTCCACCAGTATAATTTTATTGTCTATTTCATTTTGTGACTCATTTAACTTCTCTTTTAAAAATTTAGATGATGCTATACCATTTGGTGCATATAAGTTTAGTATTGACATTGGCTTAATAAGATATAGTTTCCTTCTTTATTTCTTTAATTCAGAAGACATTATTAAAAAGATGAGGAAGCTGCATGGTCTCATCATGAACAGGTCATGCCAGGCTAATGTCACTTCCTAATGTCAATCCATCTAGAATTACTAAACTAGGCAATGTACAGATTGTTGTGGGTATAGTTTGCCAAGATTTTAGCCAAATCTTTGTTAAAGTCTCTCATATTATTCATGTAGCTCAAATGGAAAACTGTGGATTAGATGGCAATATAATTAGAAGTCTGCAGAATTAATTGAATGGTTAGGCTTAGAGTAATTGTAATTGTTTTTAATTTCAACACATTAGGAGATCTCTAAGTGAAAGCTCCCAGGATCTGTATCTGACTCAATGGCTAGGATAAGGGCACAGATCTAATACATCAGGTATGCAGGAGAGTACAGCCAAGATGGTAGTGAAAAGGTAGTGATCTCCTGTACTCTTCCCCCAAATTCCTTCAACTTCCCTTAAATAATGCCATAAAACAATTCCTGAAGCAACAGAATCCACATAAGTCAAGAAGAGATTGAGAAAAAGAGCAGATAACGGAAAAAAGAATCAGTTACTTAGTAACAAAGATCAAAGCACACACACACACACACACACACACACACACACAAGATAACAAAGACAACAATCCTACATCCAAAGACTCCAAGAAAAATAGAAATGGTCCCAGTTCATTAAAGAACTCAAAAAGGATTTTGAAAATCAAGTAAGAAAGGTAGAGGAAAAATTGAGAAAAGAAATGAGAGTGATACCAGAAAATCATAAAAAAATGAATCAATAACTTGGTAAAAGACACACCAAAAGATATTGAAGAAAATAGCAATCTAAAATACTTGGTAAAAATGATAATGGCAAAAAATCCAGTGAGGAGAAGAATGCCTTGTAAAGCAGAACTGGTCAAGCAGAAAAGGAGGTGTAAAAGTCTACTGAAGAAAGTAATTCCTTAAAAATTAGAATTGAGGAGCTGGAAGCTAAAGACTTTATGAGAAATCAAGAAACAATAACACAAAATGAAAAACTAGAAGACAATATGAAATATCTCATTGGAAAAATAACTTATCTGAAAAATAGATCCAGTAGAGATCATTTTAAAATCATTGAACTTAGGGGCGGATAGGTGGCACAGTGGATAGAGTACCAGCCCTGGAGTCAGGAGTACCTGAGTTCAAATCTGGTCTCAGACACTTAATAATTACCTAGCTGTGTGGCCTTGGGCAAGCCACTTAACCCCATTTGCCTTACAAAAACCTAAAAAAAAGAGAGATTTCAAAATGAAAACTCCTAGGAATATTATAGCCAAATTCCAGAGCAAAAGAGAACTGTTGCCAGAAAGAAACAATTCAAGTATTATGGAGCCACAGTCAGTATAACCCAAAATTTAATAGCTTCTACATTAAAGGATTCAATGGCTTGTGATATTTCATAGGGTGGAGGAGCTAGAATTACAACCAAGAATCACCAATCCAGTAAAACTGAGTATAATCCTTGGGGGGGTGGGGCTGGACATTCAATGAAATAGAAGATTTTCAAACATTCTTGTTGAAAAGACCAGAGGGGAATAGAAAATTTGACTTTTGAATACAAGACTAAAGACAAGCATAAAAAGGTATATAAGAAAAGAAAACAGGAGGGACTGAACAAAGTTAAACTGTTTATATCCCTACATGGAAAAATGTAACATAAAAATTTTCTCATTAGTTAGGAGGATATATATATATATATATATATATATATATATATATATATATATATATATATATACAGAGCATATGTGTTGATTGAATATGAGGGGATGATATCTAAAAAACTTTTAGGAAGTGAGAGGAATATACTGGGAGAAAGGAAAAGGAAGAGGTAGAATAGGGTAAATATAAAAGAAGCAAGAAAAAGTTTGCCATTTTTTGCTTTTATCATGGAGGGCAATGGGGGGAGGTAAGAAGGAGCAAGTATCTTACTTTCCTCAGAACTGGCTCAAAGAGGGAGAAACACACTTTCAATGGGGGTATAGAAATCTGTCTAAATTAGTTGGGGAAGGGACAAGAGAAGGGGGTGGAAGAGATTGGAGGGGCAGTCAGAAGCAAAACATTTTTGAGGAAGAACAGGGAGAAAACTGAGAGAAGAAAATATGGAGAGAAATACAGTTAACAATAGTGATCGTGAAAATATTTTGAAGAAAATTTCTCTGATAAAATCTCATTTCTCAAGCATATAGAAAACTGATCCAAATTTATATAAATAAAAGTCATTCCCCAGTTGATAAATGATCAAAAGAGTTGCACAGTTTTCAACTGAAGTAATTGAAGCTATCTATAGCCTTGTGGAAAAAATGCTCTAACTCACTATGGATAAAAGAAATGTAAATTAAAAGAATTCTGAGGTAGTACATCATAACTATTAGATTGGTGAATAGGACAGAAAAGGAAATGGACAAATGTCATAGGGGACATGGGAGACATGAGACATTAATGCACTGGTGGTGCCCTGGTTGGCGCAGTTTTGATTCAATCATTCTGTGGAGCAATTTGGAACGATTCCCAAGAGGCCATAAAACCTGCATACTCTTTGACCAGACAATACCTCTACTAGATCTGTATCCCAAAGAGATAAAAAGAAAAAAGGAAAAGTACAAAATATTGTAATTTTATTGAATAAAATATTGGTAAAATAATAATATTAGCTCTTTTCTGGGGACAAAAAATTGGAAATTGAGGGGGATGCCTATCAAGTGGGAAATGGTTGAACAAATTGTGGTATATGAATATGATGGAATATTATTGTGCTATATAATGAGCAGAATAATCCAGACTTCCATGAACTGATGCAAAGTGAAATACAGCAGCACTATAGAATGATGGGCTGTGAATGTCTTAGTTATTCTCAATAATACAATAATTCAAGACAGCTATTAAAGAATTTATGATGAAAAATGCTATCCATTCCCAGAGAAAGAATCGATGGTATCTGAATGCAGATGGAAGCATATTTTTAGTTTATTTTTCTTGAGGGCTTTTTTTTAGTCTATACTGTCTTTCACAAGATGACTAATATGGAAATGTTTTGCATGACTACACATGTATAAACTATATCGAATTACTTACCTTCTTAGTGAGGAGGGAGAGAATTGGGAACTTAAAGTTTTAAAGTAAAGATTAAAAATTATTTTTGTATGTAACTGGAGAAAAATAAAATACTATATCTATGTATGTATGCATGTATATCAAGTATGCAGATAACACGAAGCTGGCTAAGACAACACATGACAAAGTCAGGATCCCAAAAGATCTTTGTGACTAGTATATTTGGCTGCTCCAATAGATAGAATGCAGTAGGGATAGATGTAAAGTCCTTTTACATGTTAAGTGCAAAAAGTCAGTTTTACAATTATATGAAGAAGGCATGGGGAGGCAGCAGTTATTCTGAAAATTTCTGGGTTTTAGTGAACTGAAGGCTCAATGGGAATCAGTAGGTGGCTGCCAAAAAATTTTAATGTGATCTGAGATCATATTAAAAGGAAAAGGAGTGTGATTTCATTTGGAGAGTTGTGCTTTCTGCCTAAATTAATTTATTTATTCAAAGTCATACCAATCAAACTACCAAAGGATTACTATATAGAACTAAGAAAAAAAATAACAAGATTCATCTGGAGGAACAAAAGGTCAAGAATCTCAAAGGAATTAATGAAAAAAAGAGTGGAAAGAAGGGGACTTATGAGAACCAGATTGCAAACTATAAAAAAGTGATAGTCAGGAAAATAATTTCATACCACAAAAAGAAAGTTTGATCAGTGGAACACAAGTGCATAAAAAATGAGCAGAGTCACCTAATACTCAAAAATCCCAGCTACTGGACTAAGGACTAATTAACCAAAATTTTGGGGAAACCCAGAAAGTGATTGGGCAGAAATGAGGTCTAAATCAATATGCCCTATACCAAGACAAGCTCAAAATAGGTATATAGGTATATAACTTGTATATAAAGAATAACATTGGGGGAGGCTAGGTGGCATAGTGGATAAAGCACCGGCCCTGGAGTCAGGAGTACCTGGGTTCAAAGCCGGTCTCAGACACTTAATAATTACCTAGCTGTGTGGCCTTGGGCAAGCCACTTAACCCTGTTTGCCTTGCAAAAACCTAAAAAAAAAGAATAACGTTGTAAAAAATTATAAGGGTAGGAAAAATGGCATATTCAATCTATGGAGAGAGAGGAAGTGTTCAAGAAATCAACTAGAGGATAGAAAGAGTCACAGAAAGTAAAATGTACTATATAAAATTAAAAAGTCTTACACAAATAAAACCAATGTTGCTAAAATTAGAAGAGAAAAAAGTAAATGGGGGGATCTTTGCAGTAAGTTTCTCTGATAAAAGTTTAATTTCTAAGAAATATAGGGAACTGATTCAAACTTAGAAGAATAAGAGCTGTTCACCAATTGATAAGTGATCAAAGGATATGATGAAGCAATTTTCAGAGGAAGAAATTCAAGCTTACAATAATCATATGAAAAAATACTCCAAATTATTAATAATTACAGAATTGGAAATTTAAAAAAACCCTGAGTTTCTACTTCATGCTAATTAGGTCAGCAAAATTGATAAAAATGGAAAATGACAAATGCTGGAAAGAATGTGGGAAAATAGGTGAACTAATTCATTGTTGCTAGAGCTGGGAACTAGTGTGGAAAGCAGTTTGGAACTATGTCCCCAAAGCTATTCACCTGTATATTCTCTTTGACCAGTGATATTTGTTACTACTAGGTCTTTGACACCAAAGACTTCAAAGAAAAACTCATATGTAAAAATTTAGATGTGCTCTCTTTTTGTTATAAGGAATTGGAAACTGAAGGAATGACTCAAGAAGTTATAGCAATGTGATGGAGTATTATTGCGCAATAAGAAATTTTGAAAGGATGATTTCAGAGAAACATAGACTTATTTGATGAACAGCAAAATCACCAGAACCAGGAGAATAATTTATCTGATAATAATAATGATAATATAAAGACAATAACTTTGAAAAACTTAGGAACTCTGATCAGCATAATGACTAACACTATTCCAGAAGACTCATGATGAAACATGAGTCATCTTTAGAATAGAGACAGAATTAGAACATATACATGTGTGTTTATATGTATTCACACATGTGGATCAATAAACATATAAACATACACATATGCAAACATGTATATATTGGACATAGCTTATTTGAGAATGTTTTTTGCCTGACCTATTTGTTTGACTAAAAGGATATTTTGTTTCATCTACTTTCTCAATGGGAGAGGGGCAGATGAGAGAGGGAGGGGAAGAAGGCAGATAATAATTCTCTCTGTTGATTATAATTTATTCTATATAAATCATGTTTGTCTACCATAGCTAGGCAGCATAATAGATAGGCCATTGGACCTGTAGTCAGGAAGCCCTGAGTTCAAATCTGACCCTGGAAAAGTCACATAACCCCTATCTGTTTCAGTTTTCTTACCTGCAAACTGGGAGTGATAATAGCATCTGCTTCCCAGGATTGTTGCGAGGCTAAACATTAAATGATAAAATAATTTAGAAATCTTAAAATACTATATAAAGGTTTTCTGTGTTAGTTATTACATAGGAAACAGAGAAATGGACAGATAGACCTAACAATTAGGGGATCCTTGAACTATAATTTGCTCAATAATCTGCTCAAGCAAATGTAAGGAAAGAGGGTCTCCTTGAGAGTGGGGGCTGGCTTTTTCCTTTCTTTGTATCTTGAATACTTAGCCCAGCATCTAGACATAGTAGATGATTAATAAATTTTTTGGCTGACTAATTGGAAAAAAATTAATTAAGAAATATGACAAAAAACACCTTAGTTCTTAGCTCTCTTCTTTGCTGCCATAGGTCACACTCCTTGCGGCTGTTTGCTCTCTGCCACACTGAATTCAGGAACTAGTAAGCTTGCTTTTTAAAATCCACACATATAAACATGGTGATACACATTCACTGCCACGGGAGTGGGGGAGAAATGAGAGTTGTAGAAACATGTGGAACTCAAGAGCTTGCCAGAGGATGATTGTTAAAAACTGTCTTTGCCTTTAATTAAAAAGAAAAATAAAATGCAAAAAACCATCGTTATTTGAGCTTTTAGAAGACGTGAACTGCTTTTGCCTTTCTTTGTAACCCCAGTCCTTAACACAGAGCCTGGCAGAGGCATAGCAAGTAGTTAATAAATGTTTGTTTGTTCATTTGACTTATGAAAGGATTTATATAATAAACCCAAGAATTGGTGTATGGTCCTAAGGACAATAGGGAACCATTGGATTTTATGAAGAGGTGACATCATCAGACCCACGCTTTAGAAGAATGACTTTGCCAGGGGTGTGAAGGATAGACTGGAGTGGAGAGAGAGTCTTAAGACAGGAAGCCCAATGAGGAAGCTATTGGAATAGTCGAGGGTAAACATGAATTGATTGGTTCTTGTCCTTTGTTATTGAAGAAGACAAAAGTAACATCACTATGTTTGAGACAAATTACAGTGAATCTGACTATGACTGGTCAGATCAACATGAGCTCAGAATGCTTATTCAGGGACATATAGGAGAATTATGTTAAAGGCAGAAAAGACAAGATTTGACAACTGATTAAATTAAATATTTGGATAGATTGAGAGTGAAGAGTGGAGACTGACCCCAAGGTTAAGAATAGAGATTTCTGGAAGGCTGGTGATGCCCTCTACCAATACTAAGGAAGTTCAGAACACCTCTGTGAGCTTGGTATTGTGATTCCCCACTTCACCTGCCCTTGTGTTGTACAAGGAGAAAACTGATTCAAACATGCTAAGGGCTCAGTCACTCCAATAGCAAGTTCCTAAAATGAGATTGAAGTTGAGATTTTTCTTGCTGGTGTCTACATCTTTACCATTGCACTACCCCACCTTTTGAGGAGGTGAATTCTTTGAGGACAAGAGTTGACTGGTTGGTTTGACTGGGTTTTTTCTTTGCACCTCTGATTCTGAACCAGCAGCTGACCCCCCAAAATGCCCAGCAAGTACGGCGGGTTGGATTCAACAGAATTGTGAATGGTTATCAGAGCTTGTTGAAAAGCTTTTGCCCTGCTGAGCTCTTGTGCCAGAGAATCCATCTTCTGTTTAACAACTCTAATTGGCTTTGGCAAGGTTTGTGACTGTTGATGGTTTAACCTAAATCTCTGAGGCGGTGAGACAATTTGTCTCCAATGAACTCCTCCCTCTGCTACAGATGTCTGTGTGGCAGTCCTCTGACTCCACCCTGTCAGACCTTTTCCTCGAAATGATGAATGAACATGTCTCAGTGGGATTACCCAATCCCACCTAACAGGTACATGAATGCCTGGGGTGCCATTTTGCTATCTCTCCTAATCAGCACCAAGTGAAACTGTGAGCCTGGCAGAGGTAGTGCAGGTGATTCTCAATGCCCCTTCTTGGGTCTTCAGATCCTTCAAGTATTGCCCCTCATTATTCAAATCCTCCCTTGACCCTTTATCCAGTCACAGATTCTTAAAGCTGGGAGAAAATTGACCAGGAATCCTCCACAACATTGACTCACCTCTGTTCTACAACCTAATCTGATTGGTGTGATTGGGGGCTGGTGAGGGAAGGGGTGGAATATGGAGACAGGAATGTGGAAGTGATCATCCTAAAATGCCTTTCTCATCAGCAGGAGGGAATTATGATAAAACCAGGGAAATTTCAAGGGTTGTGAACTTATATACGGAAAAAATGCATATTATTTTCACTAACATCTAACTGGACATTTCTTCCAATTATGAACTTAAAAAAAAATTCTAGGAGGGGTCCATAGACTTGCCAAAGGCATCCATTTCACAAAAATTAGTTATTAATCCCTGGTTTAGGGAAAGCTGGAGGTCAGTAGGGAGATACTCTTTACAAAAGATACAATCTACTTTGTCTTTTTGTCTAGAAATGATCAAACATGTTAGCAGCTGATACTTTAGTAGTTAATCTGATAACAATAGTTAATGGTATCATGAAGAGATTAAAGCTATCTATAGTCATAGGAAAAAATGCTTAAAATCATTATTGATTAGAGAAATTCAAATTAAAAACAACTCTGGGATACTACCTCAGACCTATCAGATTGGTTAAAATGATCAGTGTTTGGAGTGGAAATGGGAATACTGGGACACTAATGCACGGTTGAGGGAGCTGTAAACTGATCCAACCTTTTTTGAAATCAATTTGGAATGATGCCAAAGGGCAATAAAACTGTGCCAATCCTTTGATGCAGCAATACCACTACTAGGTCTGTATCCCAAAGAAACCATAAAAATGGGGGAAAGATCCACAGGTACAAAAATATTTATAGTAGTTCTCTTTGTACTGGCAAAGAATTGGAAATTGAGGTGATGCCCATTAATTGGAGAATGACTAAACAAATTTTGGTATATGAATGTGATAGAGTACTATTGTTTTATAAGAAATCATGAGTGGCCTAACTTCAGAAAAGTCTGAAAAGACTTGCCTGAACTGATGCTTAGTGAAGTGAGCAGAACCAGGAGAACATTGTACAGTTACAAAATTGTGAGATGATCACTAAATTGGATGCAGCTCTTCTTAGCAGCTCAAGTTCAACCCTGAGAAACATGTTAAAAAATACCATCCAAATCCAGAGAGAAAATTATGGATTCTGAATAAAGAGCAAAGTATACTATGTTCACTTATTTTAAAAAAGCTTTTTTATGTTTTTTTATGACAAGAAAGATTGTCATATCCCCCTCATAGATCTAATTCTGCTTTAAAAATATAATTAATATGGAAATATGTTAAACATGACTGTTCATGTACAACCAATATCAGATTGTTCACTGTCAAGTAGAGAGGGGAAGGAAGAGAGGAGAGTAGAAAAATGTGGAACTCAAAAGTTTGCAAAAGGATGAATGCTGAAAAGTATCTTAGCATGTAATTGGAAAACAAACAGATAAAATAGATGTTACTTTTATCCACTAACTAAATATTTTAACCATGTATTTGATTCTAGATGCCTTTTAAGATCTTTATTAGAGGTTTATAATATCAAAATATGGCATAGAGGAAAAAACCAGGAAGATTTGGGTTCAAGTTTTGCTTTAGACACTAGCCATGTGTCTAAGACACTAAGACACCTAGTAAGCCCCTTAGCCTCTTGGGGTCTCAGTTTCCTCAGCTATAAAATGAGAAGATCTGATTCAATGATCTCTTGGTACCTCCCAACTCTAAGTAAATGATTCTATGAATTTTAAGGAGGCCAATACTTTCCATTCAATTTTACTTGCCAGAGGGGATAGGAAGCATTTCTTTTTTGTTTGTTTTTTTGTTTTTCCAATTGAGATTTTATTTTATTTTTCTAGTTACATGTTATGAAAGTTTCTCTACATTCATCCACATGCAGATGCATATGTATAAGTTACAAAACTTCCTTCCATCCTTCCTTCCCATCTCTCTCCCCTCAATGGTGAACAGTCTGACATATACATACATATATATTTATTTATGTATTTATTTATTTAGTTAGTTAGTTTTAGTTTTTGCAAGGCAATGAGATTAAGATATACATTAATTTTTAACATGTTTACAGATCTGTTTCTGTTTGAGGGGTTAGGACCAAGGTGAAAGAAAGAAAACCATGAGATAGGAAGGAAAAGTATAAGAGAAATTTTTAAAAAGTGAACATAGTGTTCATTCAGAGCCTGTAGATTTGTTTTATTTTGTTTTGTTTTTCTTTATCTGGATATGGATAGCACTGTCCATAAGTGACCTCCCAGGGTTGTCCTCACTCTCTGAACCACTGAGAGAAGCTTCATCCATCAAAGTTGATCAATTCAAAATGTTGTTGTTAATGCATACATTGTTCTCGTGGTTCTGCTTCCTTCACTCAGTATTCCTACAATTTGTTCCATGTTTCTCTAGAGTCCAACCCATTCAGGATTTCTTATAGAACAATAGTATGCTATAACATTCATATGCCATAGCTTGTTTAGCCATTCCCCAATTGTTGGACATCCCCTCAGTTTTCATTTCTTTCCAAAAATATTTTAGATCATATGAGACTTTCCCCCTTTTTTATGATTTCTTCTGGATATAGGTCCAGTAAAGGCATAGTTGGGTCAAAGGGTATGATCAGTTTTATTGCTCTTTGGGCATAGTTCCATATTGCTCTCCAGAGTGTTTGGATTAGCTCACAACCCAACCAACAGTTCATTAGTGTTCAGGAAGCATTTCTAATTAACTTCCAATGTGACTAAGATAATAGACTGGAAGGGCTCTGAGAAGACATTTTAAATTCAGCCACCTAATTTTGCAGGTGAGGAAACCAAAGCCCACTGAGACTGACTTGCATAGGATCATACAGGTAGTAAGTTTCAGAGTTGATATCAAAAGAATTGGCTTTGGACTCAGTCCCATTTCATGGGGTCATAGACTAAAAGAATTGGAATGGCTTCAAAGTTTATTTAGTCCAATCTGAATGAGATCAAGACATTTGGGACAAATCCTCTTCATTCCTTTACTAAGTGAAAAACCTATTGTTTCCTATAGTAACAAATTTCATTTCTGGATAACTCTAGCAAATAGCAAAATGATTCTTTATATCAGATTTAAATTTGTCTCCCTTCATCTTCTGCCCTTTACTCTGATAGGTAGCCACTTTTATCTAATTAATTAAATCTGAGGATAGTTAATAGAATGTTGAACTTGGAGTCCGAAAGACTTGAATTGACCTCAGACACTTGCTGTGTTGTTGCTGTCGTTTAGTTAAGTCTGACTCTTTGTGACCCCATTTAAGGTTTTCTTAGGAAAGACACAGGAGTAGTTTATTATTTCCTTCTCTAGATTTTACAGATAAAGAAACTGAGATGAAGAAGTCTAAGTGACTTGCCTAGACTCACACAGCTGATAAGTGTCTGAGACTGGATTTGAACTCAGTTCTTCCTGACTTCAAACCAGACACTCTATTCACTTTGCCACCTAAGTAAGCCACTTAATTACTATTTGTCTCAGTTATCTCATCTCAGTAATAATAGCACCCACCTCATGGGGTGTTGTTAGGATCAAATGAGAAAATATTAATAAAACCTCCCATATTCTAGTATTTATTCTATATAGGTATTGTTAATTGTATGTTGTCATTCCCTTGAAATGTGAGTTTCTTGAGGGCAAGGGGAATGTTTTCTTCTCCTTTTTTGTGAAGTTAAGGTGGCACAGTGGTGTTAGGAGGACCTGAGTTCAAATCCAGTCTCAGACACTTGAAACTTACTAGTCATCTCCAGGGCCATCTCCAGTGTCCTGATTCATGTCTGGTCACTGGACCTAGATGGCTCTGGAGGAGAAAGCGAGACTGGTGACTTAGCACAGCACCCCCTCACTCAAACCCAATTTGCTTGCTTGACATGGCATCGCCTCCTTAACATCATGGTCTTCTTTAAGCACAAAGGACAAGCATCATAATCATCAGGGTTGAGCACCTAACAAATGCTTCTTAACTGACTTAGTTATGGTGAAGTACTCTGCACGGTCCCTGATGCAGAGTAATTCTGTATAAGGATGGTCAGAGAAAGGGGAAGCCCAACCCAGCAACTCAAGGTGAACTTGGAAGGACAGTGGAGAGAATATACCAGGCACATGTTGAGTTTGACAGTGAACTAGTAGGTTTGTTTGGCTAAACTGTGGTGATGGTGGTGATGGTGAGAGGCTGTAGACGAGCAGTTGGCAGACTGTAACTTCTTCGAGGGCAGGGGATTTCTTTTCCCTTCTGTATTTGTTTTCCTAACTTGGCTCAGTTGCTGGTACATAATAAGAATGAAATAGTAGATTTGCAAAGTAGGCTTAATAAATGTTTACCAATTGACTGACTAAGCCTAGAAAGGCAAACTGAGGCCAGATTATGAAGGACTTTGTGCCAAACACAGGAGGATGCACTTTAGCCAAGAGGTCAATTGGATCCCTGAAGCTTCTAGACGTAATCCAAATGGTGCTTTCAAAAAAAATCAATATGACTGCACAATCCATCAATGGTCTCTGAGATCCATTTTGCTCCAGTCCTGATTTGAGGTTATTTCATCTCTTCAAGAGTTATTTTCTTCATCTGAAGAAAAACAAGATGGTTGAGCAAATTGATCCCCAATGGGGATTTTAAATTGAGATCTGTAACCCTCCTGCTTCCAAGACCAACATCTTACTCCACTCCCTGAAAGTTTCCATTATTCTGGACATTCTCAAGAAATTTAGATAACCAAATTTGATTTAAAGTAAAATAATAATGAAACAGAATTCTGGATTCTAAGGGATCAGAGTCACAAAGGCAATGGATTCCAGACTTAGAGCTCAGTCAGCCCAGAGACAAAGACAGAAGATCAGTGTTATGAGTCAGCTACATTGATTGGATGAAGTTGAATAATTTGAAATAAAATTGAGAGCCAGTATATAGTGCTCTAAAGGGTAATGTGTTACGTACTACCCTTCTGGTGAACTGTGTTTATGCCTGTAGGTCTTGTCCTCCCAATTAGTTTATGGATTCCTTGAGGTCAAGGGCCCCATTATGCTTATTTGGGCTTCTCCTGAAGGACCTAGCACATATTTGTTGATTTTTTTCAAGTACCAATAAGGGCTCCAGGGGGGAGCACCCTGACCTTTCTTGAAAATCATTGCTCTATAGACCTGGTTGGAGACTGAGATTTAGGGAAGATAATCTAATTCTAACTCTATTTTGTATTTTGCTTTTTGATCTTACAGTTCATAATTTAGCATTTTTGTTTCAATTCAAATTGACAGTAACTATTGAACACCCAGTGATTAACACGGGTTATGGTTAGACAATAAATTGCTGTTGATTGAATGGTCCTGTTTGAGACGCTGTGCTAGGGGATAGGACTAATATAACAAGGATTATTCCTGACCCCCAGGAGCTTACAGGTTAGTCAATTAACCATTTGTACAATGAGGTAAAATATAGGATCTGGATCTTTCCTTCGTCTCCATCACATTCTACCTTATTTTATGTTTACCTGTGTATATAGTTTCAATGACCATCTCTTTGTAGATGATTCTCAAATATATTTGTCTAGTCCTCATCTTTTTACTTCTGGTTCACATTTCCCACTATGTATTAGATATGGATCATAGATATCTTAAACTTAACATTTACAAAACCTGAACTCATTCTCTTTCCCCTCAAATCTTCCTCTCTACTCTATGACCGGGGAGAGCATCCCCATCTTTCCAGTCACCTGGGCTTGACGTGTGTCATCCTCAACTCCTCCCTTGTTTTCATCCCCCATATCAGATTGGTTGAGAAATGCTGTCACTTTCCTATCTCTCCTTTCTTTTCTCTGATACTGCCACCACCCTCAGGTAGGTTCTTACAACAACCCCACACCTGGACTATTTTGATAACCTGCTGGTTGGTTTCCCTACCCAAGGTCACATGAGTAGCCAGTGCCTGAGCTGGTTGGTTTACCTCAGGGATCTCCCCATTCTAGTCCATTCTCCACTCAATGGTCAAATTGATCTTCCTAATGCACAAAGCTGACTGTGTCATCTTATGACCCTTCCATTCATTTAATACCAAAGATAACGTACTCTGCTTGGATTTTAAGGTCCTTAGCTTGTCCCCTTCTCACCTCTCCTGTCTTCTACAACCTCCTCCCCTCCATATATTCTGTGAAGTCAGTGGCCCAGCATCCTTGCTGTCCCTCCCACAAGATGCTCCTACTGGTGGTTGGGCAGGTCCTCATCACCACCTCCCAACCTACCTGGCTTCTTAGCAAGATTCCCACTTTCTAAAAGAATCCTCCTTCCCTCAGAGAGTTATCCCCAATTGACCCTGACTGTAGCCTTTAGCAGACTGCTTGGGTTGTTGTTCTCTTTTTAAAAATATTTATTTATTTATTCTCTTTTTGTACAAATAATGTTTTTTATACATTAATAAAATATTCTTGTTTAAAAGTAAACAGAATACCCCCTCCCCCCACAAAATATAGACTCGCTTGAGCGATAAAGGGGAGAGAAAAAAATTAAAATTAAAAAAAATAATAGTAATAATTGTGGCGCAATGGATGGAGCCCCAGCCCTGGAGCCAGGAGCACCTAAGCCCATATCTGGCCTCATACACCCAACAATAACCCAGCTGTGTTCTCTTTCTCCATTCCCTTAGGTGCTGATGCAAGAAGGGACTGTCTTTTGCCCTCCCTTTGGATTCCCTGCCCTGAGAAGAGTGCCAGCTATTTCAATGCTAGGTGACTGACAGACTTACATTTCACCCCCTAATGGTTCACGTTTATATGCTTTCCAAAGGAATTTCTATACTAATATCCATTCATTTGATCCTCAAAAATGACTCTTGCCACTATTGTTAAGAAAACGACTGGGGCCAGAGCAAAGACACTTGTATCTCTCTCCCCAGGACCAGTTTAGTTAATATCTGTCTGCAAAGCATTTTGAGAATGATAAACTCGTCCTGCTAAAATGCTTTCATTATTCATGCATTAAGCAAAATCCCCTGAGGGGAGGTCTCATTACCAGAGCTAGTAATTCAATCCAAACCAATCAGACATTCCTGTAAAATGTAATAGATTTTGAAATGAAGCATCATTAGGCAGCTCCCCTCCTCAGTTAGCGTCCTAATCTAGTGTGTTTTATATAAAGAGGTAAACAGGCCTTCCTGGAGGGTCCTTAGATCTGAGCTTCATTGATTCCTTTTCATTGGCTCTAATTATGTGGAGCCACAAAACCTCTCATGATGCGTAATCTGAAAACAACCAGAATAAACAAGAACATTAATTAATGACTTGCCCTGTATCTTGAGACTCACATATTAGGAACTCACATTTGGCTCAATAGAAATCATCCTGTGCCATCTCTGGAAAGAGAGGAATTCTGGTATCAAGGGAAAAAAAAACATGGTGAGAGATAGGGGTGGGGATGAGCAGACCTGAGTTTAAATATGCCAAATCTATCTCTAGCCCATCCTGTGACCTTGAGCAAGTCTCTTCACTTCTCTGGACCCCCTTTTCCTGAAGAGTGAAATGCAAATAAACAAAGCTTTCAGTCCTCACGTCATACTATACCAAGGATTAAAGGAGAAAAGTGGCTAGTGTATTATTTTTTCTAATATATTATTGAATATAAGGTAATCATATTATATATAAACTCCTGGAGAACAGCAATATTTTCACATTTTAGTTTGAGTCTTCAGTGCCTGATACCTAGCCTGGTACATGATGATAATAACTAAAATGATGATGATGAAGATGAGGAGAAGGAGGAGGATGGTGGTGGTGGTGATGATGATGATGGTTGACATTTCTATACCACTTTAAGGCTGCTGGCAATTTGTGGATGTTACTTCTTTTAATGTACAGCCTTGTGCCATAGGGGCATATTTTCCTGAAGCTGAGAGACATTAAGTTAACTAGGATCACACAATTAATACTTGCCTGAGGGAGGATTTGAATTTCGGTTCTCCTGACTCCAAATTCAGCATGCTATCCATTCCAACAAGTTGTTATGTTTGTTATTTAATAATCATCAGACAAGAAGCTTTCTGATTTCAGTCGGAGAGCTCTTTCCGTGATAATTCACTATCTCCCCATGCCTCCTTACTTTACTTTTGTCTTTTTGTTTCATTGACTGTTTCTGGCATGATACTTAGTCTCTTAGTGCAACTGCAACCTCTGATAAGTCCCTTAACATCTATTGCCTCAGTTTTCTCCACTGTAAAGTAGGGATAATAATTACACCCATCTCCTAGGCTTGTTGTGAGGATCAAATAAGCTAATATTTGTAAACTGCTTAATAAAGTGCCCAATATTAATTCTAGTTATGATGGTGAGATATATATAGTAAAAAATAGCCCAAAGGAAAGCACGCTTGGACTGCTTCCTTCTTCTTCTGATTCATTTGCTTGCTCCATCAGACTCTGAGGATCATTTCCCTCATTCATGAAATGGGACTAATACTATCTAAATAAACCTTCTTGAAGGATTATCACCAGAAATACAGAAATAGAAGTAGTTATTATTTTGATCTGACCTCTCTATTTTAAAAACGTTATTGATGGGTTTTGTTTTTATATCACCTTCTTTGTTCCCCAAGTAGCTAACTATCTCTTGTAACATACAATGAAGAGGAAAGACAGACAGGCAAATACAGAAAGACAGATAGATAGATAAATGGATAGATGAAGAGAGAAGAGAGAGAGAGAGAGAGAGAGAGAGAGAGAGAGAACACAGAGAGAGAACACAGAGAGAGAGAGAACACAGAGAGAGAACAGAGAGAGAACAGAGAGAGAGAGAGAGAGAGAGAGAGAGAGAGAGAGAGAGAGAGAGAGAGAGGACAGAGAGGAAACACACAGAGAGAGAGAAAGGAGAGGAGAGGAGAGGAGAGGGGGAGGGGTCTCTGATTACATGTTCAACTGAGTTTGACACTGACATAGTATGCAGTTTTTCACCCCCATGATCTCTCCCCTTACATTTTGGGGGGATTCTTTTCATTTGCATTATTATAATTATGGTGCTTACTGTTTTCCTGACTCCCTTCAACTGCTTTGCCTTTTGACAATGGAGAGAGAACTCTTCCAAGACAAGAGACCACGATGCATTCACATAGATCTGGGATTGGATTTGAACAAGAAGCCACGGGTCTGTCATAACTGTCCCCATCTGAGCCATGGTAATGACTGGGTCACAACAACCTCATTAACCCAGGTTGTTCTTTGCTTCTGTCAAACCTGTCCTGGTGGGACAACTTAGATGACTTTTAGACAGCCAGATAACGCACTGGACTTGGAGGCAGGAAGACTTGTGTTCAAATCCCACCCCTCTTTAAGCCTCAGTTTCCTAAAATTAAAATAGAGCATGATCCTTATAGTAGATGGTGCAGTGGATAGATTTCTAGGTCTAGAATCTGGAAGACCTAAGTTCAAATTCAGTCTTTTATTGTGTGACCCTGGGCTAGTTACTTTCTTTTTACCTCAATTTCCTCAACTATAAAATAGAGATAGTAGCAGGACCTATTTTGCAGGGCTGTGAGGATCGACAGGTAATATTTATAAAACCCTTAGAACAAATGCTTGCTCTGTCTTTGGGTTATTGGGAGGCTCCAGTGAGAGTGAAGTGTCTTGCAAATTCTTAAGAGCGCTATACATATTTTATGTAATCCCGACTTCTATGCCTCTGGGCAAGGTCTGAAAACTCAGTTTTCTCAACTCTCAAATGTTAGGGACTGTACTAAATGACATCTCTCCCTGCTCCCAGCATATTTCCATCTCTAACTCTTCAAGTCTTACCCCATGAGAGTGAAGCAGTGAACATATTATGATGCCCATTTAATAAATGAGGACCTTGAGACTTGGGGAAGTTAACACAGTCTACCAAGGTTGCCTGGTAGTTAATGACTGGACTGAGATTCGAACTCCTGGTCTCTCAGGGCCAGTTGAGGCTTTCACTCTCTTGATCCTTGAGCCCTCTTGAATGGGATCCAACCTGGCTTTCACAAGGAGACTTTGGTTTTGCCAGGATTCCTTTTGTCTTGTCTTTCCCTATTGGAAAATCATCCCCTTGAGAACTAGGATTGTGTTCACACACACACACACACACACACACACACACACACACACACACGTACACAAACTTTAAAGTATTATATATTAAAGTATTATATACATTTTCACTTTTATTATTACTACTGAATAAGACAATGAAATAATTTCATCACATCTTTCTAAATGAATATTTGGTCCATCAACTCCCTTCTCTCCCAAATTAGTTGGGAAATCAGATCTACTCAAAGTCCTGTTTCCTCTATTTCACCCTGTAGACAATTGGTCTCAGGACCAAGGATTTAAGTCTTTTCTTGGGATCAATTGCTTCCATTGTTCATCTCTCTGCACTCTCCCATCTTGCCCCCAGACTGTTCCGGCTTGTGCCATCTCTAAATAGATAAGTCTGGACTTGATTTGTCTAAAATAATACATTAGATATACTGTTTGCTTTTCAATATGACACATTCTAGGTTGCCTAGGAAAACCACTGGTTTTGATTTTTTATTTGTTTTATTTTGTTTTGTTTGAAGAGGGCCATGACTAGCATTGCTTTCAAGGGGAAATGTGGTTCAATGAAAAAATCATTGATTTTCCAGTCAGAGGTTGTGAATCCAAATCCTGATTCTATCATTTGCTATCTCTATGACCCTGAGTAAATCATCTCTATGGGATTTTCACTTTTTTCTCTTTCACTTTTCTTCTATAAAATGAGGGGATTAGATAAGATGACTTTGAAAATTCTTTCCTACTCTAAACTTGGGATTCTATAATATTAAGTTATCACAATTTTACACATTCTTTGACACTTTCATTTTTCTGGAATCTTCTATGCTTAGTTCTTTCCATAGCCATTGCCAATTCAACCTCTAGTGCCTCCCTGACTATAAAAATAAATGCAAAACCAATTGGAAGTGACTAAGTCTCCATTTGATTCCAAAGTAGGAAACTCAGGTCTTGTCCTGCCTCACTGACACCTCAGTGTTTCTCCTATCAGGACCACCCTAGTGCAATCTGCCTTCCGATAGGTGTGGTGCTGTCCATTGCCCCAGTTTTTCCTAGTCACATCCAGGAAGGTGGCCATGGACCCCGGTTCCAGAGACAGCTCCTACACTACCTTCCCTCCTAATAGAATGACTGGAGAGAGCTAGAGGCACCCAGACTGAGGAGCAACCTCTCCAAAGAAGGATTCCAACTTTTCTGCCCTTCCCAGAAGGTCAGACTAGGACCACTCCGATTTTATCTGCTCCTGTGGCTACTCTTGTCCCCTTAGGATTGTTATCTTGAGCTCTCTCATCGAACCTTGACTGCTCCTCTATAGGAATTAAAATATTTCAGACAGGCTTGTCACTTTGGATAGTATGACCAGTTGTACTCTTCTGCGGAGGCCACTGAAGTACCCCAAACTACAGACTAAGAAATGAACCATGTGGGTCCTCTCTCTACCAGCAACCTGTTATTCAGTCTCATCCAAAAGTCCTCAGTAGGGACTACACTAAGCCAACAGAACCTTTTCTCAATCATTCATATTTTAGTTTTAATCACAGATAGTGCATAATTATAATAACCAAATTCTGCTTTGTAGAGGAGATACGGTCAAGTACCTCCTTTCTTCATTTGCAGAGGTGAGGAGTTCTGGGTGTGGAATGTTCCATACCCTTTCAGACTCAGTTGATGTCTTGGTTAGTTTTGATAAGCTCCTTTTTTGCTCTTTATTTTTTATACTTCCTGAAAAGGGTGGTTTGCTGCATCAGAGAGGAATTTATTTCTTTGTGTTTTTTTCTAATTATATACACAATTTTCAACATCCATCCTTTGCAAAGTTTTGAGTTTCACATTTTTCTACTACCATTTCCCACGGCAATGAAGAATCTAAGTAGGTTGTATGTACAGAATTGTGTTTAATATATTTCCATTTTAGTCACATTGTGAAGAAGAATTAGAATTAATAGGAAAATAAATCCTGAGAAAGAAGAAAAAACAAAAAAGAAGTTTTAAAAAGGGAACATAGTATACTTTTCTCTGCATTCAAACTCCATAGTTTTTTGCTCTGGATGTGGATGGCATTTTTCTTGGCAGGCTTCTCAGGATTGTCCTCGATCACTGAATTGCTGAGAGGACCTGCGTCCATCCTAGATGATCATCTCACAATGTTGCTATTAATGTGTACTGTGCTCTCTTGATTCTGCTCACTTCACTCAGCATCAGTTCATATGAATCTTTCAAGGCTTTTCTAAAATCTGACTGCTCAAGATTTTTTTTTAAAAGATTTTTATTTTGAATTTTACAATTTTTCCCCCTAATCTTGCTTCCCTCTCCCCACCCCCACAGAAAGGCTGTTTGTTAGTCTAGTGTTCCATCACATTCATATACCAAAACTTGTGCAGTCATTCCTCAATTGATGGGTATCCACTCAATTTCTGAGTCTTTGTGACTACAAAAAGAGCTGTGGAAAATATTTTTGTAAATGTATGTCCTTTTCCCTTTTTATGATTTTTGGGGGATATAGAGCTAGTAGTGGTATTGTGGGATCAAAGAGTATACATAATTTTATTACCCTTTGGGCATAGTTCCAAATTGTTTTCCAGAATGGTTGGTTGAGTTCACAACTCCCCCAACAGTGCTTTAGTGTCCCAGTTTTCCCACATTGTCTCCAACATTTTTTTTCCTTTCAATCTGATAAATGTAAGGTGATACCTGAAAGTTGTTTTAATTTTTATTTCTTTAAACAATAATGATTTGGAGCATTTTTTCATATGACTATAGATAGCTTTAATTTTATCTGAAAACTTCCTGTTTATATATTTTTTGACTATTTGTCAATTGGAGGATGACTTTTTCTTATAAATTGGACTCAGCTCTCTGCATATGTTATAAATGAGTCCTTGATCTGAAACAATAGTTGTGAAAATTGTTTCCAGTTTTCTTCATTCCTTCTAATCTTGGCTATATTTTTTGGTGTAAAAACTTTTTTAATTTAATGTAATCAAAATTATCCATTTTGCAATTTATAATGGTCTCTATCTCTTGATTGGTTATAAACTCCTCTGTCAGGAGAGAGTTTTTTTTTTTTAAGGAGGGCCCAGGAAAAAAAGAAGTGATATCACTAAAAATGGAAAAAAAAAAAAAAGAAAATATTTCCCGGATACCAGGCTGTCCATTCAGACTGTCCTGTATTCATTGATTTTACAGCTGGAGAAAATGAAGGAGACAAAAGTTATGTGATTACCCAAGTTCACACAAGCTAAGTAAATGTCTGCAGTAGGATTTTCTTTTATGGTTTGGACTTCTGCTGGCCCTGATAGAGAGATAAGGATGAATAAGATTTAGTCCTTGTCCTCATGGAGTTTCCAGTCTATTTGGGGAGAGAAAAGCTCAAGTCACTCTAATGCCTATTACCTTTCCAAAGCAGCCTAGGAGAGGACAGAGAGATGCTATGCTTCCAGGCATCTTTCCCTTTCCAATTAAAACTGCAGTTGATTCTGATTGTACATTTAAAACATTTCCTGATTTGTTTTGTTTGTGAAGTCACCTTTCCTTCTTTGTCTGAAATTCCTGAGGAGTAATGAGCCAACCAAAGAATGAGTGAAAGAGGATTTACTAAATACTCATGTGCTTGGCAGCTAGGTGGTGCCATAGAGCCTAGAGCACCGGACCTGAAGGCAGGAAGACTCATTACCCTGAGTTCAAATCTAGCAGTGTGACTATTTAACTCTCTGTGCCTCAGGTCCTCATCTTTAGGAAATGGTCAACCATTCCAGCATCTTGGCCAAGAAATTCCCAAATGCGTTTAGGAATAGTTAGATGCAACTGAAAAAAAAAGAAACAAAAGTCAGACTGAGTGACTATTTTGTGCTAAACCTTGGAGATATAAAGAAAAAAGCAGAGCCATTTCCTCTCTCTAAGATGCCTAAACAAGGGAGATACCACTTAAGGAGGTTTTTGGGTAAGTCAAATAGAAAGACCGTGGTCCTTCCTTTTCAGTAGCATCTCTTAGAACAGAACAGTTGAAAGCTTTGGAAGCACTTTTCATATATTATCTCATTTGATATAATGGATCTGGGAGACAAGTGCTATAATAATTTTATTTTTATGGATGAAGTAATTGAGACTGATAGAGATTAAGTGACTTACCTAATGTTACACAGATGGTAAGGCAGGATTGGAACTCATACCTTTCTGATTTCAGATACAGAATGCCTCCCATTATGCCGTAGTGACAAAACAGTGGTGATGCATCTATATAAATCATTATTTTCACAGACACGTGCCAGGAGTTGGGAATAAAAAGACAAAATGAAAACATTTCTTGCCTTCATGGAGCTTACATTCTCCTGAGAGACAAACATGGGAAACATGTACAGGATATCTGTAGGGTCAATGTCATTTGGTGGCAAGGGGAGAACATCAACCGCCTGGAAGGTGGGGTGGGGAAACTCAAGAAAATTCTTGACTTAGAAGTGGCATTTGAGATGTCCTTTGGAAGAAGGTTGAGATTCTATGAGGGGGGAAATGGTGGGAGGGAAAGGGGAAAGGGAATAAGCATTTATTTAATGCCTCTTTTATGTCAGACCATAAGCTAAGTGATTTGCAAGTGTTCTCATTTGATCTTTGGGAGAATATATGAAGAGAGTGGGGAAGCCTTCGAAAAGGCCTGGAGGTGGAAGAGGGCATGATACGAATGTTGAAGATTAGATAGGCCAATCTGAATTTGACATACCCTTCAGGAGAATGCAAAAGAAGAGTCATTAACAATTAGAATTATCAGAAAGGAGACTAGACAGACTAGAATGGGAGGTAGTAGGTCTCTGTCGGTTTTCAAAGATTGGCTGACTTATCATGGATACTGTTGAAGGGAGAGCCTCCAGGATCCCTTCAGTCCATGTTGTGAGGGCAGACAAGTGGGAGGCTCAGAGACAGCAACACCAGATGATGGTCATTGCTATGGCCTCTGCAAAGGGCTTCATGTAGATTACCTCATTTGATCCTCTTAACAAGCCGGGGAGGTCAGGGCTATTAATATTTCTATTTTCTTTTTGTAACCCTAGTAGCAGGACACAGAGTAGTATTTAATAAGTATTTACTGATTGGTTGATTTTACAAATGAGGAAACAGAAGCAGACAAAACTATGAAATTGCCCAGGTTCTCACAACTTAGTAAATATTTGAAATAGAAGTTTCTATTTTTTTGCTAGCATTTTAAGGTTTGCAAAATGCTTTAGAAATGTTCTCTCAAGAAACTGAGCCTGCAAAGGTCATGGCTTGTCTGCAATTACTCATCTATTAAATGTCAGAGGCAGGATTTGAATCCAATCCTTTGCCAGTTCCACCTCTTTAGATAAAGTGACTTGACCAGGGCCCTACTGCTTTTTATTGGGCCCTGCCTCCACAAAACCTTGCTCAAGACTGGCTTGACTACTTCTAAATTTCAAGAGTTTACAAATTCATCAGTGTGGCTTCTCCTGCCTGCTCATATCACAACAGTTTAGCAAATGAATTTCGAGAGTTGTCTCAGCCCCCAAATGGACCACCCTATGCCCCATCTGGCAAGGAGCTTCCCCTGATGATAAGACTCTGGTAACCTGGCTGGTCCTTGGAGGAGGATTGGCAGGAAGTCTGTTTTAGGGCTGCCAGCTTGACCAGGCCTAGGAGAGTTTATATTCCGTAAGCCTGGTCTTGGAGAATCCACTGGCCCCCTCTTAGTCAGGGTAAAATGTCACAAGAAGTAATGAAGATTTAGTAACCTGAGTTAAATTATTCCCAATGCAGAGTTTCTTAAGCCTGTTCTCTGCGAACAGACATGCTCACAACTGGAGAAGGCAGGAGGTGGAGGAACTAAACCATATTTGCCTCAGCTCTGCCGCTGGAGTGTGAAGGAATGAATGGTTAATCTACAGTCTGGTGAATGGCCAAAAGTTAGCCTCACAGTCAGGAAGCCTAAACATTCAAGCCTGGCCCCTCAGACACACTGTCTATGGGAACTCTGGGTAACTTTCCCCCGTCTCAAGGCCCCTGCTAAGGTCCCAAGGGAGAGCTGGAGCAGGTGTGTCCATCTGCAGTGGTAGAGTGAAGCGGCATCCTTGCCATTGCCCATTCCAATGACATCCCAGGTTACAGTGAAAAACCGAAAAGAAGAAATACTTTCACTATCCGTGTCACAGAACAAAGTGTGATGGAGACAGGCTTTGTGGTTCCTAACCATATAGGCTGAAGGTCCTCACTGGCCATGGGCCATAAACGTGGAGTCAGGTGCCCTGAATCTTCCCCGCGGCCCAGCTGGCTGCCCAGCTGGCTGCCCTGGCCCACTTGTGACATACCTTTCCGACTTCCCTGGGCCTCGCTTTCCTTAGTTGTTTTATTATAAATAATACTAGCTACCACATGACCTGACTGACATGAGGAGAGCATGAAAAACATTTAAATAAAACCCCCTCAGAAGCTGGACCTCACTGGTGTGGGACGTCCAGGAGGTGCATTTCCTCTACATTCTCTAAGAACTGGGAGACCTGCTGGTAGGGTTTCAATGGAATGTGTGGGATAAGGCACATCAACTTTGACCTTAAAGGGTTTATTTTATTTCGTTTTTCTGTAAGAACGAGAATGTTGGCTTCCTAAGCCCCCCTGTGTAGCAGATTCACAGAGCCCGAATAGCAGGGCCTCCAGGGCAGGGCCTCCAGGGCAGGCCTCCAGCACAGGGCCTCCAGGGCAGGCCTCCAGGACAGGGCCTCCAGGGCAGGGCCTCCAGGGCAGGCCTCCAGGACAGGGCCTTCGGGGCAGGGCCTGCTGTTCACAGCTGCCCTTCTTAGCCTCAGGAACCTCAATCGAAGTTAGGATCACCCCGACATGGAGGCTCTGTCTCCTTTCTGCCATCTCTTCTCAGTCGTTTTCTTTACTGATAATGAAAGGAGAAAAAGAAAGAAAAACAAAACAGGAGCCCCCCCCCCCCGACGTCCGAAAGGTCTGTTTCTCCCCTGTCCTGCTCCCCAGCATGCCTTCAGGCCTTCACCCCCCCTCACGCCTGTCACCTCGACATCGCCCGGTGAATTCGCGGGGTGGGGTGAAGGGGGAGGGCAGAACTGGCGAGAGGAGGAGGAGGAGGAGGAGGAGGCCGCGGGAGGGGGTGCCCGAGCCCGGTCCCTCCGGTCTCCCCGCCCCCACCTTCACCTCCCTTCCCGACCCGAGCTGTCACTCGGGTGATGTCAGCTGCGGGGGGGGGGCGGGGGGCGGGCTCCGGAGGCCTTTCCACTCCCTTCCCGGGGCGGCTGCCGCCACCCCCAGCAGCCCCCGCCCCAGCTGACCGGAGGTGAGGAGGGGGCGAGGTGACCCACCCAGAGGCACTGAAGGCCGAGCCCAGAGGCAGAGGCGATCGCGCCTCCCCAGAGTCGGGAGTGACGAGGAGAGGCGGAGCCGGAGCGGGCAGCGGGGGCGGGGCCGGCCTGCCTAGCACCCCACGTCTCTGCCCCAAAGTTGAGCCGAGCTGAGCCGAGCCGAGCCGAGCCGAGCCGAGCCGAGCCGCGGGAGCTGGCCGCTCGCTGTCTCCTTGCCCCCGGTCCAGCCTGCGCCCTGCTGCCAGGCCGCCGCGCCCTCGGCCCTGCCCGCTGAGCCCCATGTGGGGGGGCAGCGCCGGCCTGGCCGCCTAGCCAGCCCAGCCCAACTGGGCTCGGGGGGCCCCGGGGACCTGCCAGGCCAGCCCGGAGCAACACGCGGAAGTGGTGAGTGGCCGGCAGGGGTGGGCCGGAGGGGGGACACAAGCGCCGCAGCTGGCCTCCGGAGCCCCGGGGTGGGGGGAGAGTGGGGGTTGGGGACAGCCGCGGGGGAGAGTGGGGATTTCCAGTTTGGGGGCCCAGGGCAGCCTTGGGCTGATGCCGCCGATCTAAGGCTGGGGGGGGGGGGGCAGCTTTACCCTCCCCCTGGCCCCTGGCTCTGTGTAGTTCAATTAAAATACAAAGTTTCCCGAAGCCAGATCCGAACGCGCCGTCTGACATCCTGTTTATGTCGGCCAAGTACATCCTGCGGGTGGCCCCCAGAGTGGGGCGGGGTGGGGGGGGCTGGGGCTGCGGGCGCCCCAGGTCACTTCTTTCCGACAATTCTCTCTTTTCGGGGCTCCCAAAGTGCCCCCGGAGGCCAAGGGAGGAAGAGAATCGCGGAGGGAACGAAGGGGGCGTGTGAAAGAGATGTTTTCCCTCCTCTCTGGGGGTCTGAGGCTTGGCCGTGCCCGGGCACCCACCAACAGGGGCTCACGCCTCCTCCCCCCTACCCGAGCTCCAGGAAGGAGTGCCACGCTGACCGACCCCTCCCCCACCCCCATCCTAGGGTCCTCCGTCTCACCTTTGGGGGTGGGGGGTAGATCGGAGCCAAGTCTCGGGATCTCCCCTCCCTGAGCCAGGGCCAGGGGCGCAGGCAAATAAGTCAGACCCAAGAAGCATCAGGGCTGGAAAGAACAGGCGGCCAATAAGAACCAAGAATTTCCCCCTCCCCCCACGAAGATCTGATAGCGTGCGTGTGTTGTTTTTATATTTGTCCAGAAGCTTCCTGGGAGATGAGAGAATAGGATCAGGTGTTAACAGCTAGGGCCCTGAGGAGGCAGACCTTCTGCCTGCCACCCTGGGCTGGTAGGAGAACAGAATAGAAGGTGGGGGGGGGTGCTTCTTTGAGGGTCCCCCGGACACGAGGGGAAATCCTACCTAGCTGCCATCTTCTGCCTCGGCGGGGGGGGGGGGGTAAATAAAAGAGAACAAAGAACCCCACCAGCCTGCTAGTGGGTCCGGCTGAAGTTTAAGGTCCCAGAAAGCTCCGAGAGCGAATGCTGGCCTAGGTGGACTTGACCGTGAGCTCTGGCTACCCTCTAGTCCTGGGAGCAGCAGGACCCGAAGCTTGTTACATTGTTGCACTTGTGTTCTATTTGTGGATTACGGCGGGAATGCTCGTTACATTTGTGTTACATTTGTGTATTCCGTCCGGATGCTCGTTACATTTGTATCCAGTGGAAGGACACATTCGGAACAGAATGAGCACGGGGGGGGGGGGGGGGGGCTTTCTCTTTTCTTCCTTTTCTTCCTCTTCTTTGATGTCGAAAACGATGAGCCTTTGATGTCGGTAGTCTCCTCAGCCCTACCGGTTTCCTTAGTCTCAAGGCCCCACTGGGCTGCGGTTGTCTCTCCGTCTGCGGGATCCAGGGATCCTTGGCTCTCTGGCTAGAGGGGAAGCAGTATCGATGTTTTCCAGGGTTCCGGGAAACTTTGACCCCAATTCTCCTGTCTTGTTCTTGAAGATGGGGACCAACCCTAACTGTTTGCAGCTCCCAGAGCTGCCCCATCTCAGGGACTGACTGGTTAAAATACTCTGTGTGATTTCAGGAAAATAACCTCAGCAGCTTGAGGACTCCCAGGATCTTTTGAGGAAAATTGTCCCAAGAGTGTAGTGTTGGAATGAATTGGAGGAAGCAGAGTCTAGATAATGTCGAAGGGAGTTCTTAAAAATTATCTTCACTGCCCCCCCATCCCAATGAATACACATAGGTAGGTGTGACACGTACCAAATGCACAATATCCCTCCCGTTTAGACATCCTTTAGATGGATAAACTCAGAATCTGGAAGACCTGGATTCAAATTCTATTTCAGACACTGAATGGCTTAGTCCCCACTTGTCATCTAACTACTCGAGGTTATAATCACCTCATCTGTCCATTTATAAATATATTTTAAATTTGTAGAAGATTCCAACTGAATATCTGCTGAGGATCTCTGATTCTGTCTTTTTTTTTGTTTTTTTCCCCCAAGGCAATGGGGTTAAGTGACTTGCCCAAGGCCACACAGCTAGGCATTATTAAGTGTCTGAGGTCAGATATGAACTCAGGTCCTCCTGACTCCAGGATGGTGCTCTATCCACTGTGCCACCTAGCCGCCCCCTGATTCTGTCTTAATTAGGAGTCTGTCTAAATTAGGAGGCAGGAAGCAGTACCATTTAAGGGAAATAGGAATGGTTTCTTAGGGAGGAAGCTTGAACTGGGCCTTGGAAGGGAACAAAGTTTTTACATGAGATGGATGTGTGGAGGAAAAGGACAGACCATGGAAAAGAAGGACTGTGTGGGCAAAGGTAAGAGATGTACTGGAGAAATGTAGACTTTGGAGTCTACAACATTCATATGGTCTCTTGGCCTCTTTGGGTCTGTGTGATCTTAGGCTACTTACATCATCCTTTATGAACTTCAAATTACTTTGCATCATAATATGTGCACTAAGGGTTTTTGCAATAATCAAATGTCATGAAAAGGCTATTATAAATGTTAGCCAGTATTTGTTTTTGCTGAAAAGATCAGTAATCTTCTGAGAAGGTTAAGATCCGTCTGAAAAGGCAATTAAAAATGTTCCAAAGGAGAATGAATCTCCATTTTGCTGGAAGAGACTTTAGAGATCTCATCCAAATTCTGTCATTTTACCAGAGAAGAATGATACTTAGAGGGATGGTAGTGATTTGTCCAAGGTCACACATGGATTAAGTTGTAGAACCAGCATGTGGACTAGATCTGCTTAGTTAGTTTACTAATTCCCTACAATTACTTTTATTTGTAGTATAAAAATCTTAGAGTTTACAAGGACCTTAGAAGTCTCCCCCCATTTTTATTTTATACAAGAGGCATTTAAGTCTCAGAGAGAAATAAAAATGATTTGCCCTAACATTCATAGGTATGGAGTAGCAGAATTGGAATTTTATTTAATCCAGGTCTAACTAAATTTCTTTTCCCTGTCAAAGTATATGTGACTTTTTAAAAATGGAATGGAAAAATTTTTTAAATTCCTGCAGTGTTCCATAATAATTTTTAATGGAATATTAAAATCTTTCTACATTTGAGAAAACTATTAAAGATAGGGAGACAGTATGATGATGACCAATATCCACTCCAAGTCAGGCAATACTTTTGAATTTTGTTGAGAGAAACAGAGGCATCTGTGATGTACCAAATTTGTCATGTTTTTCATTGACCTTTGCAGTTGGTTCTGGACTCCCAAGGCTCAATAGTTCTCAATAGTCCTCTAAGGCAATGAGAGAAGCTTCTTGTAGAAGAGGGAAGAGAAGCAGGATTGATGTTTCCAGGACTCTGGGAAACTTTGACACCAATTGCCCTGCCTTATTCTTTGTTATGAGGGAAAATGGTAGCTGGTACCAGTCATTGGTTGGCCACAGCTACTGTTACAAATACTATCCATGTATAAAATACTCTGATTTCAGGAAGATACCCTCAGCACCTTTTGAACTCACATAATCTTACCCTAGGAGTGTTATCATGGATTGAATTAGAGGAGGCAGTTAGTGTCTGGATAATATCGAAGGGAGATATTAAGGATCATCTACCACCCCCCATCACAATATATATATAGATGTGAATTAATTTTAATACACAATAACCCCCCCCCCCATTTAGACACCCTGATAAAGGGGATTAAAAGATGAGAAGATAAAGAAGGAAAGAGAAGGGATTCCTAGTGTGAGGGGAAAAGAGACCAAGAAAGAGTTCAAAGGGCATATGGGGGCAGTGAAAGGACTAAGGGTAGATCAGTTTAGTAGAAACATAGAGTACATGTTTAGGCAAATTTATCTGAAAATGATCTGGAGGTCTTAAGTGGACTGCAAGTGTGATATAGGTGAACAGTGTGATATAGTAGTCAAAAAAAAAGTCAAGTTTCTCTTGGGTTACATTAAAAGGGGGCAGAGCTTCCAGTCTTAGTCCCACTGTGTTCTCCTCCAGGATACCTGGAGCATTGTGGACAGTTCCAGGAGTCAGATTTTAGGAAAGACAGTGTTACTTCGGACATATTCAGGCAATCAATCCAGGTAGGCTTGTAGGCAGGTAGATAGGATGATGAGCCATCAGATATAGAAAGCATTTATTTGATGTTTTCTATAGGCCAGGGCCTATGCTCAATCTCTCACAATTGTGCCATGCATGGATTGGTTGGAGGAGTTGGGCATGTTTAAGATGAATAAGGGCAGGCTTAGGGAGGATATAAAAGCCATTTGCAAGTCTTTGTAGGTGGTGAGAGAGGAGATGAGAGATTATAGACTTGTTCAGCTTTGTAGTAGAGGGAAGAAGATAGAACAATGGAGGTTGCCAAGAGGTGAATTGAGACTTGACATCAAGAAACACCCTCTACGAGGAGAGCTGGCCCCAGATGGAATGGCTCCCTGCTGTTTGTGTATGTGCGTAATCACCGCAATCATCCTCCTCCTCACTCAGTAAAACTTTATGAAGCACTATGTGCTGAGATACAAAGAAGATAAACAAGAGTTCTGATCTCATTCGAATGAGGGTGACAACTTGAAAACACTTCTCTGTGGGGTTACAGGGGAAAGAGGAAGTAATCACATAGAGAAGGCACTCGAATTTAGATTATACAGCTATGTGTACTTGGAATACACATCTATGGGTACTTAGAATGTAAAAAGACTTCTTGTACAAGATGGAATTTAAGTTGAGAAAGACAGAGGAGGCAGAGGGGGACAGGAGGAGGCCCAGCCAATGCAAATATCCAACTTTGGGAGATAGAGGATCTTGTTCAAGGAACATCTAGGAGGCCTGGGTTTACTGCCTTAAAGAGTAAGTGTGGGGTGAGGAAGGAGTGTATGAGGAGTAAGATGACTGGAAAGGGGGGAGGGGCTAGGTTGATAGAGGAAAACGAAGGCTTTGAGCACCATGGTTGTTAATTATTCCTTTTATGATCAAAAATATTATGACAATGTCTAATGTTATATAATATGTAATAACAACAAAATTGTTAACTGTCATTTCGATAGCTCTTTAAAGTTTGCAACACACTTTGCCTATCTCATTTACAATAGACTTAGAAAGGGGATGCTGTTATTCCCTCCATTTCATAGAAGAGGAAACAGGGGCAAACAAAGGTGAAATGACTTGCCCAGGATAAGAAGTTCCCAAGATAGATTTTGAATTCAAGTCTTCTTGAATCCAGGTCCAGTCCCCCATCCATTTCACACCTAGTGGGTTCCCCCTCATTGAGAAATTTCAATCAAAGGCTGGATAACCCTTGTCAGGTGCACAATATAGACATCATTATTCAAGTGCCAGCTGCCGGCCTTTTCCCCATCTCCTCTGGGGCTCTCTTTTCTATTCTGATTTATTATATGTCACTGCCTATTAGACTGTAAGTTTCTTGAGGATAGATGCTGCTTTTGCTTTTTCCTTATGTTCCCAAATTACTTAGCACAGAATTTGGCCCATGGTAGATGCTGAAGAGATACTTGTAGATCAAATTGATTGAAGTTTGGAATGGAAAAGATGGTCTCTGAGGTCCCTCCAGCCCTGAATCCTGTGATTCTAAGTGAAGGTGTTTGGTCTGAGGAAATCCCAGAAAGGGGAACTTGGCAGCACTATAGAAGACCTTGAATATTAGGCTGAGGAGTTTAGACTTTAGACAAATGCATAGGGAAGTGTTACTTTTCATAAGATATCAAAATGCTTTGCATCCATTTATTGGAAATGACCCCAGCAAGTGCTCTTGGGGACTAGACTAGAACTCATCCTACCTGCCTGACTTCTTTGCCCCAATTTGATCAGAAGGTTTTGGGGCTGTCCTTATTCCAAGAACATACCAGTCATACTTACTATCTGGTTCTAAGGAGATCATCATGTGATTATTACAGGATTTATTCTCTGAGATGGAAATATACTGCCAAAGAGGCAAAGACCCAAAGAACAATCTTGCATCATTTAGAAACTGGAGACTAAACCAAATGCTTCAGAGAGAGCATAACATTTGAGAGGTGGAGGTTACCTTAGAGATAACCTAGTCTAATATCCCAGTTTTATAGATGATGAAACTGAGACCCAGAAAAATGAAATCTCTTGTCTCTAAGAGGACATAAGTGATTCATAATATCAAACAGGCTGAGGGAATCTTGGAAGTCTTGAAGACCAATGGCCTCATGTTTCATTTGAGGAAATTGAGATCATAGAAACTAAGTGACGTCCCCATATTACACAAGCAATCAATAGTAGAATCAAGTCTTCTGACTCCCAATCCTGCGTTTTCCTGTTTTAATAATGGAGCTCCATCTAGAACTCAGATCTTTTGACTTTTAACCAGCTAGACTCACACTCACATTTTTCTTTTGGCACCATCAGAGTATTGGTGACTTCAGCAGCTCAGAGGCCACCTCATTCTTGGTCCACCCCTCTCTCTGTCACTTCTGCACCAGGGAGTCCATGTTTGGGCAGAACCGAGCAGGTTGTCCACACACAGCCATTATCCCCACTTCTCCTGGTTGTTCGGGGTCATTTAGTTCAATGCCCCAATTTTACAGATGAGGAAACTGAGATCCAGAGAGGTGAAAATGAGGTCATTTATTTAGTCCAATCCTTAGGGAGCGAGTTGCCCAAGGTCATGCAGGAAGACAGCAGAGACACATCTGGAGATGCCTGAGGACCCAGAGCCCACTTCCTCTCCACCTCCACCTCCATACATTTTCTTTACAGAAATCTAGGTTGTCTTCTCATCCATCATTTAACCCTACTCTTCCTCTGCACTCTCCATTCTGTGGGGGCACACCATGTCTTCTCTCCTTCCTTACTACTCACTCCTCACCATCCCTAGGCTCTTCATCCTGGCAGAAAGCAGCAGAGAGGGTAGAGAGGTAACCTTGGAGATAATAAAAACTGACTTCAAGTCTTCCTTCTAGTCTAACATATGGTTGTATGACCCCAATCAAGTCTCTTAACCTCTCTGTGCCCCCAAGCAATTCCGTAAGACTCCAAGTTTCCCATCTTCATTGGTAGAGGGAATTTGCTATACCAATGAAATTACCTTGTATTTTAAATAAATGGCAAAGATAATAACCCTAGCAGACCTATGTCTTACCTGATATTTTATGAAATGCATTCATTACATTTTCTTATCTATATAACTGTTCTTAGGTGTGTATTTTGTCAGTTGGCATCATTGTCTTACAAACAAGGAAAATCTGGGCTTAGGAACACACAGTATATAGGGTGCTCAGTTAATCTTTTTTTTTTAGGTTATTTTTTTTTTTTGCAAGGCAAATGGGGTTAAGTGGCTTGCCCAAGGCCACACAGCTAGGTAAATGTCTGAGACCGGATTTGAACCCAGGTACTCCTGACTCCAGGGCCAGTGCTTTATCCACTGTGCCACCTAGCTACCCCAATCTTTTTTTTTTTGGCAAGGCAATCAGGGTTTAAGTGACTTGGCCAGGGTCACACACAGGGTCAAATGTCTGAGATGGATTTGAACTGAGGTCTTCCTGTATCCAGGGCCAGTGTTCTCTCCACTGTGCTACATATTTGCCTTCAGCTAGTCTTTTAACTGAGTTCTTCTGGTTCTAAATTCACTGTTTATTCTGCTCTACAATAGCTATATTCCCTTCAGAATCTCCACAGAGAGAGCCATAATAGCACCTTTTTCTTCCCTTAATACTTGGCCATAGAAGGCACCACATCACTAAACTAAAGCATGGTGGAGTTAATTCAGTTCAGCCCCTGAGTCAGTTAATTATAAATAACAAAGCTTAAAAAGATTGGAATAGGGGTACAAAGGCCTGGGTTCTCATTCTAACTCAGTACTAATGAGCTGTGTGACCTTGGGAAAGTCATTGTACATCTTTGGAGTTGAATCACTGAGAAGAATAAGCTATAATCTTAGCTAATTTACAAGATGGTTCTGAGATCAATGAGCAGGCATTATATCTTGTAGCTATTTTCCAAATTTTCAAGCATTTATTTGTCTGCACTTCCCCCTGCCCCCACATCCCAATGCAAAACCCCCCTTTGTATAAAGTCAAATAAGCAGATTCTTATAGTATTCTTAAGTTCTGGGATCTTCTTTTTAAAATATTTGAATAACTATTTCAGTATATTTGATTTCTTTGTTGTTAATGTTGTTTGGTTCAGTCATGTTTGATTATGACTCCATTTGAGATTTTCTTGGCAAAACTATTGGTGTGGTTTGCCATTTCCTTCTGCAGCTCATTTTACAGATGAGGACATTGAGGCAAATAGGGGTTAAGTGACTTGTCCAAAGTTACTGTACTATATAACTGAAGCTAAATAGGTTGCTTAGGATCACATAGCACATAGGGAGCTCAGTTAATGTTTTTTGGCAAGGTAAAGTCTTCTGGACTCCAGACTTAGCTGTCTATGCTCTATGTAAACTACCCTTTCCTTTGTAGTTCTATTTGTTTTACTTTATGCATTTAAAATCATTTTTTTCTGAGAATGTTTTTAATTATAGGCTTTGAGCTTCAGATTTGGAAGGATCCTTAGAAACATTTCGGTCCAACCCCCTTATTTTACTGAGAATGATGAGAGAGGCCAAGTTACTTTTGGAGGGTCACATTGCCAGTAAGTGACAGGCGAAAATCAACCTTAGGTCATGTTTACTATGACATACTGGCAGCCACGGGGCAGAGGGATGGGGAAGGGGAGGGAAGAAAGAAAGGAAATGTACTGAAAACGAGGGGAAAGTTGCTGAAGTCTCAGTGATTCACTTTTAGGTTAATAGATTTCTTCCATATTTTTAGTTTCCTCATATTTAAAACCTATTTTTAGTTGTTTCATCCTTTTCCCTAATTCCTTCCTTCCTTCCTTTTCAGTAAGCCAATGATCAAAAATGTGAGCAGGGGCACTTAGAGTAAAAGTGGAAAAGTCTATGGTAGTCCTGCTAGTGTCTGGAGAAAAAGTCTGAATTTCATTTGGTGGCTCCCCTTCATTCAGTTCTTAGCAGATTAACCAGAAATTTGTGCCAGCAGGAAGACATAGGAGAAGTAATGAGATCATAGATCATACATGCAGAGCTGCAAGTAACCTGAAAGGTTGTTTAACTAGACTTCCTCACCTTATAGGCATAGGTGAGGACACTGAGCCACAGGGGCTGGGACTTGCCAAAAATCACATGGCCATTCTCTTAGGTACTATCAGTATGCCATTTTTTTTTTGAGAAAAAGAAAAATAAAAGTGCCCAGATTTTCTCTCCTCTTTTCTTTCTTTCCTTTCTCGTTTTCTGAACTCTTTTTTAGTTCCATACATCCATGATCCTGTTTTTCTCTTTTTCTTCCTTTTTTTCTCCCCCTTTCTTTTTTCTCCTCTCCTTTTTCCTTTCTTTCATCCCCCTTCTTACTTCCTTCCCTTCTCTCTCTCTTTCTCCTTTTCTCTTTCTCTTTTTTTCCTTTCCTCTCTCTGTCTCTGTCTCTCTCTGTCTCTCTCTCTCTCTCTCTCTGCTCATCTCTGTCCCCACCCTCAACAACCTAATGAAGCATTTACCAAGGGGAGATACAAGAATTTCATTTCCTTTCAAAGTCTGGGCCTCACTTTCAAGTCTAATTCTCACAGAACCTGTCACTCCCTTTTTCTTACCTCTTTTAAGCCTGTTCTCAGCCAGGTGTGACACACATCACTTCCTGTCAAGAAAAGCAACTAGGTGGAGTGGGAGTTGAGACAGCTGCCATGGTGAATGGCCCTGGTTCAGGAGTGGGAAACAAGGGCTTCCTGGGTATTCTCGAGCTGTTATCAAATAGAGTTAGTTACTGGGCTTCTAGGGCAGTTTCAGACAGTGAGAAAACACCAAATCTGACATGGCCTTTCCTACATACCCATCCAGCTTTTATATTTGTATATCTCTGGTATATATATGTATGTATATATATATATATATTTCTATGTAGACATATATGAATATATACAGAGAGAGACAGAGAGAGGTAAAGAGAGAAAGAAACAGAGGGAAAGACAAAGTCACAAGAGAAAAATAGAGAAACAGATAAGAGAGAGATAGTTCTAACTTTTGTTAGAGTGATAGAGACAGAGACAGACAGATATGGAGAGAGGTACAGAGAGAGCAATGAGAGAGAAAGATTGAAAGAGAGAGACAGGGAAAGAGAGAGACTAGAGACAAAGACTGAGATAAGAGAAAGCTATCTCTAACTTTCATGAGCATTTACTACTTCACATAATGATGATTAAACACATAGGTTAGATCTAGTCGAAAGAAAGACATGGGCCCAACTAGGTGGTGTAGTGGATAGGCCCTGGGGTCAGGAGGATCTGAGTTCAAATGTGACCTCAGACACTTAATAATGACCTAGCTGTGTGGCCTTGGGCAATTGGTTTAAATAAATAAAATTTAAAAAAAAGACATGACCTTGGAAGAAGCACATTTAATGAAGAAGAGGATCTGTCCTTTGTTCCAACCATGTTGAAGGTGTCTTTGCACAGTAAGGACTCCTTCACTTCTTTCTAAAGCATATCAGGTTGCATCAGTCCATGTGGGAAACTGGAATTCATTGGCTCTACAGCCTGCCTTTCTAAGTAGACATTATATAAACACAAGTAAGTAATAAGACCTTGGCTTCCCAGACTGCTTCCTAATGTCTTTCACAATGTCTCTGTCAGAGTTGAGGAGTATTCATTCTCTAATGTTTGTTTGTTCTTTATTTGACCTGGACCTATGATTTCATCAGTCTAGGGGAAATCCTAGTGTGTCAAGTCCTTACATGGCTTTTGGGTAACTCACTTGTAAACACAGAGTGTAGGGCACTTTGAGAGTGTAACTTGCACAGGGTCATAACTAGTATGTATCAGAGGCAAGTCATTCTGGTATCTTTGCCAAGGAAAACCCACATGGGGTAGGAAGAGATTTTAAAAAAAAACAAATAAGGGGCGGCTAGGTGGCGCAGTGGATAGAACACTGGCCCTAGAGTCAGGAGGACCTGATTTCAAATCCGGCCTCAGACACTTAATAATTACCTAGCTGTGTGGCCTTGGGCAAGTCACTTAACCCCCATTGCTTTGCAAAAACTAAAAAAAAAGTAAATAACTGTAACAAGACGATAGGAATATACCTAGCAATATAATCTAGCAATATTTAGTTTCATAATCTAGTAATCACTTAATTACCTCAATTACTGGAGCACACTTAAGAGCCCCAAACTATAAAGTATTTTTAACCTTCCGAAGAGATAAAACAAATATCAAAGTCCATACTAAGAAATGCACGAACTTCATGTATGGGAGAGCTCCTTTGGCCCTTGCAAAATGCCTATTTACCTTCATTTTAAATATAACTTCAAATATATTTATAATTTTTGTTTTTATAATGACTTTATTTCTTGAATACATTACTTTTTCTCCGTTACCTTAGGGGTATATCTTATATCAAAGAATTAAATAGAAAGATTTTTTTTTAAGTTTTGACAAGGCAATGGGGTTAAGTGGCTTGCCCAAGGCCACACAGCTAGGTAATTATTAAGTATCTGAGACCAGATTTGAACCCAGGTACTCCTGACTCCAGGGCCAGTGCTCTATCCACTTCGCCACTGAGCTGCCCCTCAGAAAGATTTTTTTTAAAAAGCAGTTTGACAAAATCAAAATGTTAGCCAAGTTTGTAAAGGTCAGGGGGTGGGGAACTTTTTATCTGTTAAGGACCATTTGAATATTTATAACGTCATTGGAGGGCCAAACAGCATTATCAACTTAAAAATTATCCTGCTAGATTTCATCAAATATTTAAATAATTCATCCCTAAAAATTCACTCCTAGATTTATTGAATTTCAAGTCTCACCTATGGTTGCCTTGGCAGCACCAGACTAAATGATTTTGCAGGCCCTCGGGGTCTGGGATAGGCAATCTAACTCACCCCTGGCATCCCACCTCAACTGAGAACGGGACAAGGAACTTTTTCTATCTCTTTCAGAGTAAACTTGGTCATTATAATTTCAAAGCACTGTTTCAGTTGTTTTGTTGTTACCTTTTTTCATTTCCATGCTTGTACTCATTTTTTCAAATTTTATTTTCCTATTTTTGTTTCGCTCAACATCAGTTCATGTGAGTCTTCCCAGGCTTCTCTGTATCCTTCATAGTCTTCATTTCCCACAGTTCAGTAGTAGTATACTGTGTTCATGTGTCACAAAGTGTATCTTCCTTCTCAACTGATGGGTGAAAATTTGCTGTCAGTCATACCTAGAGATTTTGTGAGGTTAATTATCTGTTCTCTTCTCCGTTTTTTCCACTATTGATGTTCACTGAGAGCATTTTGCTTAAGCATTGGTTTACACCTGTACTGTGAAGTCATTCACCATTCATTTCTTATTTCCTTCTCCTCCTCCTTTCCACCCCCACCCCAAGCTTATCATAAACATGTCCTTAATTCTTCCCTGGATGATATTTGCTCTGAGTGTTTGGGGTGTGGGAGCATTTCTGCTCTAGAGACAACTCTTGGAAAATGATTAACTTGCAGCTGCTGATCTGGTTCCTGTCTCATTCTCCTAAGAGGTGTTTTTAATGACAGCTTTTCCTTCTCTTCTCAACCTGAGGAACAAAGCTTAAAACTGACCACATTTGGATGAATTCAAGGAAGGGGAGCTCAGAGCTTTGGTTTCCTCTTGTATCATGGGAGGGGGTGGGGGATATACCTGTACTACCTTCTCCCCCCGCCCCAAGGCTGTTGTGAACCTCAAATGGAAATTTATGCCAAGTACTGCTTATACCTTTTAGTTCTCAGCTACTAGAAACTTTAACTTGGAATGTAAGCTCCCTGCAGGCAGGACTGTTCTTGGTTTTGTCTTTATCCCCTGTAATTTGCATACAGCAAACACTTAATATATTCTTTTAGGTTGAATCCAGTTGCTAAACAGTTACTGATGAAAGAATGAATAAAGTACTACCACGTGCCATAGAAATACCAGCCTGCTAAGTTGCAGATGCTAGTCAGATGGAAAACTCCCATAGTCCTTAGGGTGCAGCATCAAAGTTGATGGTAATTCTTCTTTAACGTCATTTCTACTGATAACATCACATCAGTTTCTAATGTTGAACCATTTGGCAGGGCCACAGATTTTGGCGACAAGAAATTTCTGTTCTGAGACCTCAGGAGCTGAGGCATAAGCCTCTGCATAGATGGAAGGAATTTCCTCATGGAGAACTCCTGGCATTGACAAAAATCCTAGCTCGGAACAAAAATAAAGCAGAATATTTTTTAACAAAATACAGCTCTGTTCTCTTGTGATCTATGGTGACAACTCCCTTGAGCATGATTTTGATTGGAGTAAGGTAAGAGTGATTAGTAATTACCACACTAATGGTCCATCTTGGTGATGCTGAGGTACTTAAGGGAAGTGGAAGAGGAGGTCTAGTTAGCCATCTGGCCTGCAATATAGCTTACAGAGTTAATTTCCTGCCAAGGTTCTTATTGAAATTATTACACATTTCTAATTAGTAGGAACAGAAACAATCCATTTAATCAAGCAAAAATCCTAAGGATAAATTTGCCTACCATTTGTCTAAGGAAGATGACAGGGTCAAAGATTTTGTTGAATACCCCCCTTCTCTCTCCCCCAACTACAAATTCCTTCTAGGGATTAATTCATACAATAACAGACTTCATGAATGCCCTTTCTCTCAGGTTTACTTTTTAATTTTCTGATTGATCTTATTGAGATACCCCCAAGTCTGAAACTGGGAATGTTGACTAAGTCCTTTCTTTTAGTTCTCTTGTCTGGAAAATGTGTATAATTTCCAATTTGGTGGCAGATTCAGTTGTGTTGAATGTAGGGTTTGACCCAGATTCTGTTTTGTAGGGAAGAGGGGAGTGATTTCATTTTTTGGTGTGGAGAGGAATATACATATATATATATATGTATATATATATAGGTGTATATACATATATATTCCTATACATATTCCTATACATATTCATATATATATATATATATATATATATATAATCTTGTATATCTTTCAGGCACATTGGATAGTTTTGATTCATAACCCTACAATCTCTAGGTGGATCTGGATTTGAAACAGAGTTTTATCCATGAGCAATGGAGAAATGGAGAGATGCATGATGGGAGTGAGCAGGCACAGCATATAAAAAGTGAAGAATAAGTAGAAAATGGGGTAAATGGACACCATCAAAGAATTGTATGATTAGAATAGAATAGAATGTTTAGAACTGAAAATGCACTTGTCATGGAGGAAACTGAATGATGCCTTTGGTCTTCACTGACAACCTTTTAGTCTAGGAAGGTTTCCAGCACATTGGGTGGACTCTTTGTGGTGAACTCAGGAGAAAATGAATAGGAGAATGGATATGGATGAGGGTCATGCAGAATAGAAAGTCATTGATGATGCATGATCTGTGCCTTGGGGGGAACTCTGAAATTTGAGTTTGAGACTTAGGAAGTGAATGGTAACACAAAACAAACAAAAACAAAAACAAAAAATTCAAAGAGATGCAAGTCCATTCAGAGTCCCCATCCTCCTTCAAACTAACACAAAACAGCCTTACCTTTTGCCCTGTACTGTCCATTATTTCTTCCCCTTCACCATTAAACTTTGGGAAAGACTGATTGATCTATGCCTAGTCTACTCAGCCTGACCCTACTTCCTTCCCACCCACTCATTGCTTACCTCTTTCTAACCTTGCTCTTCTGCCCTTTTATTCAGATCTCTCCTCAAAGGTCACCAGTGATATCTTGAACTTCAAAACCAAAAATCTCTTCTCAGTCCTTATTCTCTTTGACATTTGTGGAAGATTTGATCTTTTGCCCTCACCCTCCTTCTTGATAATACTCTTGTCCTTTGACTTATGTGACACTCCTCTGACTGCTCAGACCATGACTTTTCTCCTGACTCCTCTCTTTCCTTTTGTTCCTGAAACAAAATGATCCTCTTAAGTTTCTAGCCATGCCCCTGCTCTCTAAATATTTTCCTTTGCTAAATTTAGGTTTATAGAGTCAGAAGGAACCTCAGTGTCTATCTTGTCTTTCTTTCCAGTACTATCATCTCCAGTTGGTTGACTCACAAAATTTGTATTTGATCCTTTATCTGGAGTTTCAGTCTCATAACTACAACTGCCTGCTGGATATGTCCACCTGTATATCCCAATAGTACCAAAATATATCAGCTTTTGAATTTTTCTGGTCCAACTTCTCTCCCAGTGCAGGGAACCCCTCTGTCACCCCTGGTGATTAAACACCTAATACAAATGGTAGGGGATAGGCTTGATTCCATGAAAGGAAAGAAAGTTGGATCAAATAAGATCCTGAGTATAACATACTATTATTTGTGGTTGGGATTAAATTATACTGTGCCCTCATCCTGAAGACTCACAGAATCACAGAATTTGACAATTGGAAGGGATCTCAATGAATACCTAGTTCAACTCAGAAGAATAAGTGAAAAGATGTTTTTCCTCCTTTTTTTTTCTCAGAAGTGGGGGACTATTAAGTCATAATACTGCATGTATTCTCAGACTTTTTCCTCCATGACCATGCTGAATTACTTTCTGTTTCTTGTATTGTTTTTTTTTGCAAGGCAATGGGGTTAAGTGACTTGCCCAAGGCCACACAGCTAGGTCATTATTAAGTGTCTGAGGTAAGATTTGAGCTCAGGTACTCCTGACTTCAGGGCCGGAGCTCTATCCACTTTGCCACCTAGCTGCCCCTCTTGTATTCTTTAATAGAGGGGATGGCTCTCTGGGTTGAGGAGGGGGAAGTATACATAGGAAAATGAAGGGGAGGTAAAAATAAAAGTATCAATGAAACAAAAAAAATTATTAGCATTCCAAAGGTATGATCCTCTTTCTTCTTATGGTGGGAGCAGCCTAGGTTGAGTTGCATACATTGTTTTATGGGGTTTTTTTGTTGTTGCTTTTAAGCTGAAATTTGTGATGTCATCAGTGTAGGAGCTCTCCTGATAAGAAATTCTCAGATCTCCTCTGTAACTAAGAGTTTCAAAAAATAGTCTTGGGCACTAAGAGATTTGGTCAGGGCCACAAAGTTGCTACGCGCCAGAGGCTGAACCTGAACCCAGGTCTTCTTGACTCTGAGACAAGCTCCCAATGTACTACACCACAATGATGCTTAATGAGGGCTCAAAGAATTTTAACAATCATTATACAGAAAGTTCATAGATTTAAAAAGTTGAGTTCAGTTTATTTTAGTCTCATTTTAGGAACTTCACTGATTTGCTTCCTGTCCAATTTATGATTGTGGTTAAAAAAAAAAATAAACTTAGGAGCATCAGAAGGAAAGAATCCAGGTAATTAAATCATTATTTCCCTGGATGACACTGTTCAGGTTTGGATGGTTTTAGATGGTTATTGAAATCCCTTCTGATGCTGAAGTTCTGCCTTCAGTGATACTTGAAGGTACATTGTAGATTGGACAGGACAGAAATCATTTTACCCGTGACTGGAGAGAGCTTGAGGACAGGGTATATATAGATGACTTAGTTATAGAGGACTTTGTCACAAAGTTACTAGAGAAAGAGGAGACAGATGGGACTTAATACATCTGTGTTGGTGAAGATAAATATTGCTAGGTGACCATTTGAAGGGGTAGAAATTATAGGATTGCAGAGACTTCACATTTCCTTCTAGCTCTCAGATTCTGTGAACAAGGGTTAGGAAAGATTTATCAATCAATCAAAAAATATTTAAGAGGAAGACATTGTGCAAAGTACTAAGGATACAAAGAAAAACATGAAACAACTCCAGCCCTCAGGAGGCTTCTATTTTAATGGGGGACGTATGTATCTAAATGATAGTTAAGGATTCGTTGTTAGATCATGTGTCCTGATGAGTGGTTTGGAAAAATGATTAATTACTCTATACATATAATATGTCTTCCTGTGTTTTTCTTTCTCTTTCCTTTGTTCACTTCAATGTTAAAACAATTGTTCTGCAATTCATACTGCTATTCATTTAGAAACATGACAGCTTATCTTGAATTATCTTGAGATATACAGTAGGTGAAATTCTCTTCAGTGCTTTGAACTATCCGTGTTGTTTTGTAGATATGGGAGTCTTTATAGATATGTGGGAGCCCTCATAGATCACTGCAGGTAACTGTTGTAGATCTTTGGTAGTTGCTGATTCTCTTCTCTTCCCCTCCCACCTATAGCCACCAGGTAGTGAACTGGGGAGTGAGTCATTGCTTCGGGACGTGACTCCAATAAAGGATGAGGTGAGGCTGGGGGAGGGAGATGTACATAAAGAATTCAACATGTCAGGGATCTAGGATTTAATGGGTGTGACTGGCGAGCTCTCCCCTCTCCCCCCATCTCACCTATGTTAGACTATAAGCCATTACAAACTGGATAATGGTCTTTAGGCCAATCTCAGGTCAGTCTTCAACCTTTAAAACATTTCTTCCAACTAACAGTGCTGGGCATGATTGGGCTTTCTGGTGAACCAGGGCCAGGGAAGCTCAGTGGCAGAGCCTTTTTAACTTTTGAGTGAGAACGTCATTGTAGAGGGTACTGCCAGAGGTGATTGGAGAACCACTATATTCACATCAGCTTGAGTCCTCTCCCCCTATCTTTTACCCTTTCCCTTTTTTTCCCAATCTCTATAAGTCATGAATGACCCTACTGACCTGTTTTCCTGTTAGCTCATTAATGAGGATTCTGCAGGCAGTGAGGATACTTCCTCTTGTGCCAGGAAGACTTTCCATGCAGGACAGGAGATAGTCATTGGTTTGATAACAAGGATTTTCTCCAGGCTGCTTCTCTTGCTAGAATAAAAGTCCATCCTCAAAGAGCTCATAGCCTCTCTACCCTTGATCATCTGGTAGTAATGAGGCAGCTACTTCCCAGGCACACATTAGAAAGGGTTAAATGGGCCTTGACTCTTGGAACATTTGGATTCAAATCTTTGCTTTTTTACTTAGTGGCTTTGAGTTTCGATCAAGTCGAGACCTCTCTGGGGCTCTGCTTCCCCCTTTTTCAAAACATATATTTATTTATTTTTGAATTTTACAATTTTTCACCTAATTTGGCTTCCCCCCCCCCCCCCCAGAAAGCAGTCTGATAGTCTTTACATTGTTTCTATGCTAAACATTGATCTAAATTGAATGTGTTGAGAGAGAAATCATATCCTTAAGGGAAAAAATTAAATGTAAGAGATAGAAAAATTACATAATAAGATAATGGTTTTTTTAATTAAAGGTAATCATCTTTGGTCTTTGTTCAAACTCCACAATTCTTTCTCTGCAGATGCTCCATTGCAGCCCCCCCCCCCCCAACATTTCTGCTTCCCCCTTTGCTTAATAAGGATAAGAGGATCAATAGTCCTCTGTCCAGATCTATCCTAAGGTCACATGATTTGTCAGGACTTAACAAGTGTTCATGGGACTGCAGTTTTTCAAGGGATTGTGGGATGGTGGGGAAAGGTCCACATTGGGAAAGGACTTGACTTCTAATTTTGCTTCTATTATTCACTATTTGTACAACCCTGGGCAAGTCACTTAATTGCTTAGTGCTCCAGTTTCCATACCTGCGACATCGAAGTGTGGGACTCATTAGGTCTCTAAGATTCTTTCCAGTTCTCAATCCTTCATCATGTCATACCTATGCTAGGTGTAAAAATAGTAGTAGAGAGTTTCAAGTGAACTACCTCTATAAGAAGAGAACAGCAATAACGTTTTCTAATAATGTCTGTCCTTCATTTTCGAAGAAGACCACAACATCAGGGAGCTGATGCCATGACAAGCACATGGATTAGATTTGAGTGAGTGGGTGCTATGCTGAGTCACCAGCCTCACTTTCTCCTCCAGAGCCATCTGGGTCCGATAGCTAGATATGAATCAGAATGACTGGAGATGGCCTGGATGTGAGGCAGTCAGGCTGAAGTGTTGACCAAGGCCACACTTAAGAGTCACACATAAAAGTCAAGTGTATGAAACTGAATTTGATCTTCTGACCTCCTGACTCCAAGGTCAAAGCTCTATCCCCTGCACCACCTAGCTGCCCAGAACAATGTATTTTGATATCAGATGAAGGATAAATAATATCCCACTTATGGTCAGGTAGGTAGGTCATCATGAGGAAGTCAGGGCAGATACCATGGAGGATGTGGCTTATATGGTGGGACTTAAGCGTAGATGGACTGTCAGTAGACACAGAGGAGAGGGAATAGGCATTCCAGGCAGAGACCTGGATGAGCAGACTTATCAGGAGTCATCTAATCTGCTTTCAGTAGGGAAAAAAGGAACTTGAGATAAAGCTAGAAGATTGAGATTGCATAAAGATTTTCAAACTCAAATTTCAACTAGTGGGTAGTTGTGACAAGTGTTTTTGTTGCTGTTCAGCAGTTTCAGACTCTGTGATTCGATTTGGGTTTTTTTTTTCAGCAAAAATACTGGAGTCCTTTCCTATTTTCTTCTTCAACTAATTTTACAGATAAGGACATTGAGGCAAAAGGGTTATGTGACTTATCCAGGATCACAGAGCTAGTGTCTAAGCCTAGATTTGAACTTAAGTTTTTACAAATATTTTCCTCATTTAGATACAGGGAACTCTTGTCTCATGGAGCATACGCCATGTCCAGCTGGTAATTACAGCCCAGGTCTCCAGATTCAAGGCCTTTAATTATCCTGGACCTTGCCACCCATTGCTTCTAGTATAGAGGTCACCACCCACTTTCCCTTATGCTTTTGTCTCCTTTTACCACTAGTTCACAGAAGTGCAGGTGGAGGTCTTTGGCTCTTTAAAAGCAGTATTGGGTTGCAAGGGACCAGCGCTTGAATACAAAGCCCTGAGTTCCAGCTCTGGAATGTGGTCTGGAGTCAGGTGGAAGCTGAGCCCCACCCACCAAGTCCCAACTGCTCAGTGCTTTTGTAATGGCAGATGACTTCTGCTCAGACTGGCAGACTGGTCCTGAGGCAGGGAGAGAGCAGAAGGAGGGTTGATATTTAACTAGACACAACAGGCTGGCAGGTTCACACATTCTGACACACCTGACCCAGATTCCTCTTAAATTTTGCCATGTGGCTAATGGCACTTGATGGCTATAACTTCTTGTATTTCCCATGTTGATGTCCAAAGAATTATTAATGTTCTTGTAAGCTTGCTAGGGCTTCTGGGAATAGTTGCCATGAAAATAAGGCAGCAAAATCTGGGGGAAAGATGAAGAACCACTCTGGAGGGATCCACTTTGGTCCTTTATGTTTCAATTGACTCATGTAAAATGAAGACATTGCACAGCATTAGGGACTCTTTAACTTGGAACTCATCAACTTATGTTTCAAATAATTTAAAAACGGTATTTCAGCATAATCAGTTTTCTTTCTAATCCAATGTATCTTATTCTGTGCATTTAATAATACAATTCTGAGGCAGGGTCCAGAGACTTCACCAACCTGATTGCCCAATGGATCTATTGCATTAAAAATAGTTTAAAAAAACAAACAGACTAGGATTGAGGAAAAGAATTAATTTGCAGTCAGAGGACCATTCCAGTTCTGAAATTTTGCTACCTTTGTGGTCTGTGGGACACCTTGGGTGTCGCTTTCCTTATCTATTCAACAAAATGGATTGACTTAAATGTTCTCAGAAGTCTCTTCCAACTCTAAAACCTCTGATCTTATAATAATTCTACTTCAGCCACTATTTAGCTGGGTGACCTTGAGTACATAACTCTACCAGTCTGGGCTCATTTCCACATCTTGTATACCATGAAATTGTCTGGATGATCTCTGAAGTATCTTCTGCTCCAAATCTTATGATAAACTCATTACAAAGATAGGTGCAGCAGGAGATACAAAGATAGATAAACTAGTCTTCCTCAAGGAGCCAAAATTTGAAAAGGGGAGACATGGTATTTTGGGGGAAGGGGGAGTGTGAGCGCCTATCTGTGTGACCTGGGCCTTCTTGTCCCATTCTCTCTCTGGACCTCAGCTCCCTCATCTGTGTCACGATGGACACTTCTAGCTCCAAAAATCCTTTTATAATCCAATTTTGGCCATGCTTTACTCTATGTCTAGGGACAAACCATCTTCCCTTCCCGCACCTCAGTTTATTTCTCTGTAAAGGGAGAGGGTCGGGTCAAATATTCTCCAAGGCTTCTTCTGTCTCTCATGTTTTTCGTCTGTAAATAAGAAAACAATAATAGTAAGCATTTGTTCTGAGCTTTCTTCCTCTGTGGGGAGATTGGAAAACCAATACAATTCTCGGGTTATTTTTGGAATTATTCAGTAAAATTGAATCGAGTAGCAAGACAGAATCCAGACAGACTCCCCTCGTTAAAGAAAACTCTCCAGAGGACTTGAGTTAAGACAATGAAAGTCATTCATGTTTAAATGTCTAAATAGAACTTTGCCAACCAGTTCATTTTGGAAGCACTAATCTGTAATTGGTTTTGGTTGGAAGTCGCTGGCTTCATCTCTTCATGTCCAGGGACAGAACATTGGCCTTGGAGTCAGGTACTGGCTTCTATTTATTCCTGTGCTTAAAAAACCAAACAACAAATGCTTGATGCTCCAGTTCTCTCATTCCAAGCCGTTTCCCATCTTGGCTTGGAAGCAACCAGTGTCAGTACTTAGTAAGTATTTACTTTGGTAGGTCTTATCTTATGCAACAGTAGCCCCTGACCTCAAGGACCTTACCTTTTAATGGGGAAGATAACATATATTTAAATAGGGGTTGCTAGGTTGCATAATACAGTGCTGGGTCTGGCGTCAGGAAGACTTACCATCCTGGGTTTAAATTTAGCCTCAGATACGTACTAGTTGTATGACCTGGGCAAGTCACTTAACTTCTGTTTGCCTTCATTTCTTTATCTATATGAAATTGGGGATAATAGTAATGATAATAATCCCTACCTTTCAGGGTTGTGGTGAGGATGAGCTACAATAATATTTGTAAAGCATTTAGCGGAGCCCACAGTAAGGCGCTACTACTCATAATATTTATTATTATCATTGTTGTTATTATTATATGTAGGTGCACTGCAATAATACAGAGGTTGCATCAGCAGCTGGAAGACCAGGAAGAGCCACATGCAGAATAATGGAATTTGACATACAATTTAAGGAAGTCAGGATTCTAAGAAGGAGGCATGAGGAAGGCAGATGGTCCACCAGACAGGAACTGCAAAGGGACAGACACAATCAGAGATGGGAAGTTCACTGAGGGCAGGGTCTTTTGCCTCCAAATGCCCCAGCACTTAGCACTTAGCAATATTGATTCATTGACTGATTGATTGATTGAGAACTAGCTAGTAGGAGGCCAGTAGTATGTAAGAGACTGGAAGGATCAGAAGAGAACAAGTTGTGAAGAGTGTCAAACAGAGATGTCTAAATTGAATCCTGGAAGGAATAGGAAATCCCAGGAGTTCAATGCGTCGGTGTGTGTGTGTGTGTAGATGATATGATTGGTCCTGTACTTTAGGAAGATTACTTTGGCAGGTAAGTGAAGGATGGATTAGAGAGGAGAGGGACAAATCTGGGATATCAAGTGGAAAACTTTTCCAATAGTCCAGATGAGGAGAGATGAGGACCCGAAACAAGATAGGCAATAGGCTGCCTCAACTCAATTCAACCACATTTCTTAAGCAAGTTCACTGTGCTATACAGTCAATCCCCCCTCCCTCCTTTCAGAGATACGGAAACGTGTTCCAGAGAGAATCTGCAGCCTGGATGATCTGTGTAACTATATATCAATAGTTATATAAATCTGTATATGGCTCACATTTATATAGGTGCACGTGCAAATTTGCATATAGCATTATAGAAATAATTATATATAATATATACTTTCAAATAATTATATGCACAAATATAGATATGCAATTATATAATCAGATGTAGTGATGTTGTTATATATATGATATACATTTATAATTGTATACATATAGTTATATGCATCTCATTATCACATTAGATGCAGTGTTGCAGTTATCTATAACATGATGATCTAAATGTATAATTTTACATATGCACATATAGATTTACATGAAATTATCTGATTGGATGTAGTAAAATGGTTATCTGTAACATGATGATCTCAATGTGTAATTTTCTATATGCCTATATAGAAATGTATACAAACGACAGTGTTGCAGTTATCTATGACATGATATACTTTTATATGTGTGTATATAGTTGTATAGATGCAACCATGCAGTCATATATAAAACATGGTGATACACACATGCAATTTTATATAGACACATAGTTATATACATGTAAAGATATAATCAAGTGCAATGATGCAGTTTATCTAACATGATCATTTACACATGTAATTTTATATTATATTATGCATCATATTGTAGCCATAGGTGAACATATAGTTTTATATAAATATATTTATTTCGATATGTAGTTAGATAGAAAGTTGTATGCCTATATAATAATTACACATATGTGCAGTAATATCATTTGATGATATACATATTATAATAATTAAAACCATGTGCTTAGATAGTTATGCACCTAACTCCACAATGTTGTAGATAATGAGATATAGAAATGACTTTTCAGATGTGTATAGAATTGTACACACAATTACCCCTTGAGTTAAATAGATACAACTGTATCTGGTCTATGTAATTTTATGAATATGTCAATATGTCCACTTAGTTTTTATGTATTACATAGATTCATAATCATAGCTTAAGATCTGAAAGGGAACTGGGAGCTCATCCAGTTCATCCCCCTCATTTTACAGATAAAGAAACTGAGACTCAGGGACTTGCCCAATTAAAAGACTTGCCCAAAGTCACAAGTTTAGATAAAAGGATTTGAACGAGACTCGAGCTGACTCCAGTATGCAGGTGATTTCCAATGGGGTCAAACAACTAAATTTCTGTGACTCTGTAGGTTAAGTAAGGGACCCAGAGAAGAAACACACACACACACACACACACACACACACACACACACACACACACACACACACGGCATGCACCCACACTTCCTGTATTCAACAATGAAAAAAGATTACTGGGGACTTTTGTTTCTTTTTCTTAGAGGCCGGGTCCAAGAAGGCTGATTGCCTTTCTGACCCACCTACTTTTTTTTAACCTTCATATTCTAATTTTTGTGCAAAAGGTAAAACCCCTGTCTTTAACATTTCCAGTAACATTATGTTTTCTCCTTGTTACTGACAACAGAGCTTCCCCAGGGCTCAAGGGTGGAATTTCTAGGTGGGGAAGTGAATCCTGGTGACTCAGTGACTTGGCTCTCTGGAACCCTAGAATTCTTCTAGGTAGACTGTCAACAATTTAGTTCTGTCACTGTCCCCTTCTGCACCTTGCATATAGTAAGTGTACAATAAATATCTCAGTTTTCTAGTTAGAACTGGATTTAGAATGAGTGACTGCCTTCAAAACCTGATTCTATCTCTCTTAGCCTCAGTTTCCTCAACTGTAAAATGCAAGGGAAAAGCAAACTGATTCTGAGATCCATTCTTCTTCTATATCTGTAATTCTCAGCACAGAGTCTAGCACAGATTTGCTGGTTAATAATTGTGTATTGACTGGTTGATCCTCACAAGTCATTTTTACTTAATTTTATGAGCATTTTTGGAGGGAAATACACAGCTAATATATTTTCTTACATTTATTTGTTTTCTGGAGCAAATATCCTTTGACAGAGCCATCTTCCTGAATTATTACGGTCTGTTCTTTCTACACCTGTATGGGATGGAGGGCCACATTTCCTGAGGTAGTACTGGGTCCAGACTGCAGATCGAGGGACTTTTTATGCCTGCCTTTTAGTCATTTGTTTTCTCCTCTAAATTCAAGTAGTTGTCTCTTCTTATCTCTATATGAAGCAGCTCTTCTCTTCCCGTCTATATGTAATGAGATTTAGGAACCATATCATGGGGTTTCCTAGAATTGTGTAGATGAGTCAGTAAGCTCTGAATGAAGGTTGGAGGCTCATGGGAAGCTAGCGATGGACTCCACTGGCTTTTTGATATATATTTGGGCAGTTCAGAGTTCCTTTTTACCTATAGTTGGAAGGATAGTCTGAAGGATAGTCTGGATTTTGGACTTAGTTCAGGAAGAAATGGGTTTGATTTGTACATTCTGATTCTAATTGTGTGATCAAAGGACAAGATCCTTAACTTTTCTGAGCTTCATTTGGAAAATGGACTTATCCTATCACAGGATTGCTGTGAGGATTAAATGACATTGATTCATATGAAGTTCCTTGCAAACTTCAAAGCCTTATCTACTAAGTCATCTTTTGTTGGTGATGGTAGTTATCTTTTTGTTCTCTTTTTACAAGTAATAGAATTCCCTTAGTAACAATCCTAGGCAAGCCACCAGCTGCCCAGCATCTCTAAAAGGGCCAAGTTGGATCCAATGATCTCTTAGATTCTGGAGTCCAACGTCTGCTCTGTTCAGTGTTGGGCAGACTAGTATCTGAGCTTTGAATCATCACTTCTCTCTCTGTGTTCTTTTTCTGACTACAGGAATGTACTTGAGCGATGGCTCACTATGGTGGAGAGGGCAGTTGGTTGCTATGAGATTTTCCCTGTCCAAAGGCTTCTTATGTGCTATTGACTTCCTCCTGTGTGAATAACAACTCATAGTTCTCTGATACTAGACTAGGTGACCACTGAGGTTTCTCTCAACTCTGATATGGCGACTACTTTGCAGACTCTGAAATGTTTTTTATATGGCTACTAGAGGAATAAGATAATACAAGGAGCGTTATGCATGTTGTACAGAAGGGAAGACTGAGGTTCACTGAGTTTCATCATTCTAACAACAACTTATTTACTAAGAACCTGCTATGGAGCTGTGTTCAGCAGTGGAGATGCCGGGACAAATATATTGTTCTAGAAGTTGTGCTGAGCACTGGGGATTACAAGGAAAAATGAAAACAGTTCCTACCTTCAAGGACCTCTAATAAAAAGGGAGTGAGAACATGGTGCTACATATATATCACAAATTGAAGGTATCCTGAGATGGGAAGATTCAGGAAGCTAAGGGGAGCAAGTAGAGAATTCCAGAAATGGTGTTTGAACTGAGACTTGAAAGAAGTCAAGGAGGTCAAAAGATGTAAGGGAGGAGGGAAAGCATTCCAAGTATAGACCACAGCTAGAACAAAGGATGGGAGAGGCAAGGTCAGATACAAAGAACAGCAATTAGTCTGGGATTATGAGATTGTAAAAATCAAAGATGGGACTAAAGTTGGAGCAGACGAGTTGGGAAGATTGTCGACCAGAGGATATTGTGGAGATAATCTGGAACCACTGGTTAAGTGTCCTGCCCAAGATCACACAGTTACTGAGTGTGAGAGTCAAGACTTGAATCTGGGGCTGCTAGTTCCTAGTTTAGAGCTCTTACTTCTAGACATTCTGGGCTAGCTCACAGTCATTCTGAGGAGAGCATTTGGAACATCAAAGCATTTTAGAAAAATGACTAATGAGGACAGGATGAAAAGGGGTATGGTTACAATGCTCAGATAATCACTAAAATCTCAGATAGAATTCATTCATGGTGGGAATTGCTGCATACTTCTTATGCCATCACACCTCCAATAGACTCCAAGTGACTTCAAGGTGGAAGGTCATATCCAAAAATCTGTAGAGCCATTGATTTAGAGTAAAAAAATTAGCTTTCTTTAGGTGGCCCAGTGTTCTTTTCTAAAGCTGGGGTCCCAATCACTAAAGAGTAGAGAGTGGGTTGATGCTTGTTTTCTGCTTCTTAGACTCCCCACCTATTGCATTTGGGACCTAACCATTTGCTATTCTAAGAGGTGATTGGCATTTTGGAAAGGGCATGTCACCCTTAACCTAATACCAGTCAAAGGAGCAGGTGGTAGATAGGAGTCAGTTTGGCAGATGGAGAACTCCAAAAATAGCTCAAGATCAAATGTGTCCATGAGCCCAAAGGGGAAGAGACAGCAAGCTATCTGAAAAGAAAGGAAACATATTCAGTTCACATGGGTATCTGGTCCTCCTCCATCCCAGGGCCATGGCTAGGTTTTCTGCAAAAATATATAATCTTCAGGAGAAATTGAGAATGTGTGGGGTTCAGGTAGAGACAAAGGTGTTGCTGTTGCATAGGAGAACCATTAAGAAGGCCAGTTTGTCTGGATTGGAGAGTGAAAGAAGGGAAGTAGAAATAATCAAGCTGGCATGGTAGATTAGGACTAGACTGTTAACATGTTTACAACTAGAAAGAGGCAGATTAAGGTTTTGGATTCTTCCACAGGTAAGGGATAGTGGAGAAATTAATTCAATTAACAGTATAGTGGAAACACCACAGGTATCAGAGAATGTCTTCAAATCTTGAATCTCTCACCTATGTAATCTTAAGCCATCTAGACCACTCCATGTCTTTGGAAATGAAACCTCAATTTCCTCATCTGTAAAATGAAGGAGCAATACCAACTGGCCTCTCAGGGCCCATCCTGTTGGAGAATTAAGGTTCCATGATATTATAATTAGATTCAATGAACGTTTATTAAGCATTTAAAATCCCCTGAGTCAGGATCTGGGCTAGTGGGCATACAAACCAAAGACCAACATGAAAACAACCCCCACCTTCAAGAAGCTTGCATTCTATTTACATTCTACTTTGTTCTTAAGTTCCGTTAGAGAAGTTTCCCACTTTCTCTTGACAAATGACAATTCTTCCTAGCGACTGCAGTTTTAGGGACTTGCCAGTAGCCACATATCTGACTTGCACAAATGAATCAAAGGATCGTCAATTTAGACACAGAAGGGACACATATGAATATTTGTACTTATAAATTTATATGTGTATTTATAAATTCTGTTTAGAAATGGTGCCTTCAGGTGACCTGCTTCCTCTCCTCTCCACCCATGGACTCGTCGTAGAATCAGGAACTCAGACTAGCACAATTGAGTCTATAAGTCATGTATATTATTGCTTACATTACATGATTTTGTAGGGGAGGAAACAGACCCTGAGATGTCAGTTAAATGCTTTGCTCACAGTCACAGGAGGCAGAATGGCATGGGAGCCTTCTTTGCCTGGATTAACTGATTCACTGCAGGAAGTGGTGTTGGAGAGACCTCTCCCACTTTTCCTCTTGGTCTTTGGCATGGGAGCAGGGGGTGCAATGAGGTTCCCTGTTAGAGGAGGGAAGGAGGCTGGGCCAATCTGTTTCTAGGCAGTGATGAAATCCTGTTTCTAGGTTCACGGCCAAAAGGAAAAAGAGAACCTTGCCAGGATAACTGTGGCCCTCCATTCATTGGAGGTGGGAAAAGGTGAAATGTAGCCTGAGAGCATTCAGAGATCGGGACCCCCTAGTGTCCAGGCTCCCTGGAAAGAATGTTGGCAGCAATTGGATGCCAAGGCCAATGTGTTCCTATTCTTCTCTCAGAGGCATAGACGGGGTCTGTGTGTTTTCTTGTACTATCACACCTCCAATAGACTCCAAGTGACTCCAAGGTGGAAGGTCATATCCAAAGTCTGCTGGAGACGGAGGTTGGGGTAAGGTGTGGGTGGAGACCAGGTTATCAGGGAGGTATTTGTTTAACACAACTATAGGCAGCATAGTGGATAGTGTTTCAGTCTTGGAGTCAGGAAGACTTGAGTTTGATTTCTGACTCAGATATTTATTATCTGCGTGACCCCAGGCCATTCAATGACCATCTTTTGGTCTCAGTTTCCTTATTTATAAAATATGAATGATAATTTCATCTACTTCACAAGGTTGTTGAAAACTCAAATGAAAGAACACATAGAAATTGTTTTACATGTTACATACATGCTACATGAATGTTGTTTTCAAAATATATATTTATGCTTATTCATATAAATATATACATAAATATAAAATTAAAACAATAATGAATTGATTAATATATTTATTTATAATGTAATTAAAATTTATGATGTGCTTATAAACTTATAATGTATTTACAAGTACATTTACCCATATGAATATATGTACTTATAAATTTACAATATAATTTAAAGTATATTTACTTATATGAACATGTATGTGTATATGAGTGTGTGTAAATTATTTGAAACAAGTCATTATCTTGATAAGATTTTCTTCTGTGCTGGCAGAAGTTGTGTGTACATTAGTCTTCCGATCCTAGGATAACTCAAAATGTATGGCCTTAACCAGATGAAAGCTACCAAGATGTTTCCCAATTTTTACATCATCAATGAGTGTGTCATTATTCCCTTTTGCTGTGCTTTGAATTCTGTGATCTTTAAGAATGTCTGTCATTTCAAAGAAACATGTAGCAGTCAACTGTAGAAGAGCATATTTTAATGACTCAGAGATAGTTCATCAGTTGTTGAGATGGAGAAAGTCAAACATTTCTAGGATTTTTCCAGTTCCCAATGGGGGGAGCTAGGAACTGTTCAGCAGAGAATATTCAGGGAGTGGCACAAGGAATAGCCTAATCCTTCTGGGATATCCAAGATGGTAGAGAGGTGAATAAAAAGAGATGAGAAGAATGCTAAAGAAAATCCCTTTTCTGTTCAGAAATATTGCCTTCAGGTGACCCTGCTTCCTCTCTCTCCACCCATGGACTCCTAGAATCAAGAACTCAGGCTAGCACAATTGAGTCTACAAGTCATGTATATTATCACTTACATAGAATTTGGGGGTTAGCCTGGGAACTTCATCATGGGATCTAACATAGAATTTGGAGGTTAGCCTGGGACTTCATCATGGGATCTAACATTGTTTCTATGACTCAATGCTTACATTTAGAGTTTTGAATGACGAATTTAAGCAAAACATACAATGCTTTAAAGTTTGTATAGTTTACTCTGTACCATGTCTCATTTAATCCTCTAAAGGACCTTGATGCTCTCCCTAGAGAACATGAATCATTGAATAATTTTTGGCAGTTCCATGACAGGATCTTACCTATCCTCTATCAGTAAGAATGCCAAAAGTTAATTTTCTTATTTATGAGCAGAGCTCTTTCTACTCATTTTTGTAAAGAAAGCTCCTAAGAATAGGCTTCACCAAGTTGTTTCTTTAACAGAAAAAAATGATGCCCAATTATCTAACTCCTCATGCTAAGGAAACACTCAACAGTTTCAGAGTAACCGAGACAATTAAAAAAATTCACAATTCAACATTCCTTATTTTTCTTTATCTGATTTTTACCTTGAAAGGGAACTGACTTGGATACATCATGGAGTTGTGATTTTTATCGATGTGGGGGACTCTTCTCACCCAACCAAGGTTCCAATCCCTCTGAAAATTTCTTTAACAGAAATCTTGATTTACCTTGACTAACTCTCTAAAGAAAAATTTGAATATGACAACCCTATCCCAAAGAAATTACTATCATTGGGAGTCCAATCTTAACTGTCTCTATGGGACTCAGGGAGAAACAATTTGGTCTGTCTAGAAGATAGTCTTGTAAAGTGGGGGAGCATTCTAGTCACGGGGAGGTCAATAGGAGGATATGGATGTGATTGATGAAATGTAAGAACTGAGACGAAGTCAGTTGTGTTGGCTAAGAGTATGGGAAGAGAAGCAATAGCCAATGAGGCTGTGAAAGTGGATTGGGGTCCCAATGGTCTGGGGCTATAAAAGCTTGAGAGAAATTGATATTTGATCCTAAAGGCAATAGAAGTCAATAGAGTTTGAAGATTCTAGTGCATTTGTGGGCTAGGTGGGTGATAGGCAAATTGTATAAGGTCAAGAAAGAGAACACTGAGGCCTGGGACCAGTGAGGAGACTGGTAGAGTGAAAAGTTTCTCCTTCCTTCCTTCATTTCTTGTTCCTGGCATGGTGATAAAGGAAGTCAAGGCTCAGAGTGGCTTGAGCCTGAGCTCAGATCCCAACCCTCCCAGTGGCAGAATCCTTCTTCAGGCAGCTATGATTTGGGGGGGACCAAGAAGTGAGATTCAGGAACCCCAAGGATTCTTCTGCTCATCAGTCCATTGAGTATTTTAAAATATATTCAATTTCTTTGTGTTATAGGATTTTAGAACTGAAAGAGACCATGGAGAGTCTTGTATTCAATTCCTTTATTTTATATGAAGAAACGATAGCCCAGTAAGGTGGCTTGCCCAAGATCACAAAGGTAGTATGTCAGAGTGAGACCTAGATCTCAACCCATATCTGCTGACTCTAGATTTTACTCGCTTTCCCACCACGTTTCTTTCAGAAGTCTCAAAATTTTATTTTTGGAGGAAGGGAACAATAAGTACCCAGAGAAGTCCATACAAAATGTACATAAGGTAATTTGGGGACAAGTGTGGGAGGATGCTAAGGGATGATCGAGACTCCAATGGGAGGTGACTTTGGAGCTTAGCCTTGAAAAGAATTTCAACTTGTTTTTAATATTATGTCATCCTTGTCATATACTGATGATTATTGAAGCAGTCTAGCTTAATGGATAGGCTTGTTGGGCTTAGAATCAGGAAGACCTGAATTCAAATCTTACCTTTGACCCCTACTAACTGCATGGCCTAGGCAACCTCTCTCAACCTCTCGGACAACCCAAGTAGTAGAGGAATTGGAACCTTCCAGGAGGGAGTTCCCACACTAGAAGTTCCCCCCAGAACAGACAATGATAAGTGACTTACCTATGCTCTCACTTGCCACCAGAGCTAGTAGTAGCAGTAATAGAGGAGTAGAGCATAAGTAGTATCTGAATCCAGATTTTCCAGACTTCAAAATATGTCCTCCATGATGCTGCCTTTTAACGCCATCAGCAGAGTAGATGCTGAATAAATGTTGGTTGAATTGAATGAATGAATCAATGGAGCATTGGACTGGGAGTCAAGACCCATGTTCTAACCCCCGCACTGACTCTTTGATGTCAGACATGTTATTGAGCCTTAGTTTCTTTATCTGTAAAATGATATTGCTGACCTCTAAACTTCTCCCCCCATATCAAAATCTATTTACCTCTAAATGAGTAAATTTGAAAGGAGAATGCCTATGGAGGCTCTAAGTTAGACTGGGAAGGAAGTTGTGAATCATTTGGGGGGAATTCTTGCACAATACCAGTTAGCATTTCTTCACTTTCACTGTGAATATTTGCAGAATAGAGTCAACAAAGCTCAACCGTGGACCAAAGAAATGCTGTTTTGCTTGGTCTGCTGAGGCAAAGACTTTACTGGCCCATCTGGATGAAGAATCATAGTGCATCTGGTCATGTGTTCAGGTTCATTCTGCCCAGATTATCCTGCCCAGATCTAAGGACTTGGATAATCTTGTGCTGGCCAGCCTCTGAAAGAAGGCCAACCCACCCTCCTGCCTGACCTCCCTCCCTGGATGCTGACTTTTCCTCTGTCTTATCTTCATGACCTGGGCATAGGCTTATGAAATGATACCTAATAACAGATCTCATTTACAGAGCATATTAAGGTTGAAGATTACTTTACATCTGTTACCTTATTTGCTCCTCCTCTTGGAGTGAGATCCAGTGTCTCCTTAGCCATTTCATCTTCCTTAGAGTCTTCTATTGTTACCCTGATAGCTTTGCTTCAAATAGCTTTTTCCCAAGGCAGGCATATGAAATGGGAATTGCAGAAAGAGGCCTTTCTTCATTGGGTTTCCTTTAGCTTGGGGGATGCAGAGAGAGACCCTTCTGTGCTGGTCCTCCCTTAGCTTGGGGTTGAAGGCTCCATGTGACTTTGGGATTTGAGGGATTAGGCCTGGGCTCAAGGCCACCTTGGTTTTTCCTTCCTTTTCTAATACAGCTAGGGGCTCTTGGAGCAATGTAGAGGACAGAAAGTGAGAACCTCATGATTTATTAGACTGGCCAATGAGTAATGAGTTGTCATATGATTGGTTTGCTTTTTCAGAGCATCTAATCTCCTGGTAAAAGTCCTTCCTTCCCCCAGGGATGGAGACATCCAGGTCAGTCACTTTGAAGATAACTATTCCTAGAATCAAAGAATTCTTTATACTGGAAGTTAAAGGCAACTATTCTGGTTTAGCAGATGGAGCACGGAAAGGGAAGTTAGGAAGATATGAGTTTAAATCTAGCCTCAAACACTTTAGCCATATGACCCTGAAGGATATGAGAGTCTTGTACTTTTGTGTTTGACTATCCATATTTATTACAATGTATTTTTACCCTAATGGGAAAAGGGAGATGGGAGAAAAAAAAATCCTTGCTAGAAGGTAACCTCCTTGTGGGTAGGGTTTTTTGTTTGTTATGGTTGGTTTGGTTTGGTTTGGTTTTTGTTATTGTATCTTCAGTACCACAAAGAGTGCCTGGCACAATAATACTTAAAAGTTGCCTAATAAATACTTGGTGAATGAATGAAATTTTTAGTTTGCTTTTCTCTCTTTCCCTCAAGAATGAAGGACTATTGTTTCTGGGCGTGAGGGGTTCGATTCTAACAATAGTGTAGTGTTAATTTAACACATTTCAACAAATATTTCTCAAGCATCTGCTCTGTGCTAGACAGGTTCTGGGGGATCCTAAGAACTTGTCTTTCTGGAGGACTCAACATTTTGTAGGATGCTCTTTTCCAAGAGCTGAGGGAAACAGTGTCATCTGCCATTTTGCAGAGGAGGAAACTGAAACTCCTTGAAGTATTTGGATGAGTTGGGTGATGTCATAGTGGCCCTTCCCTTGAGAGTTCTTCCAGATTACAGTAAACAGTCTGTGAGTAGCTCTCTCTGAATCAAATTCAGAAAAGCATAGGTTTGAATCCTACTTACAATGTTGACTAAATCCCTTTGTGAGCTTTAGTTTCCTCATACGTAAGAATGGAGATCATAATAGCCCTTACCTCACAGAGAAATTGTGAAGATCAATTATAATGATTCACAGACCTTAGAATATTACATAAATACACTCTAAGATGGTGTTGGGTGATGATGATGATGATGATGATGATGATGATGATGATGGTAGTGATAGTATTGATTATTCCAATTAGGATGTAAACTCCTTAAATATATTGAAGAATTGTCCTTTCTATTTGTTTCCCTATTGATTCTATTTATTTACCTGTTTGATGTTGGGAAATCACTTAACCTCCCCAGGTTGCCATTTCCTCATCGACTAGTAGAGGAAGTTAGACTTTATCTTCTCCAAGGTCCCTTCCTGCTCTAACGTTTTGTTCCTGTGAGATAATGATTCTCTGTGAGAAGCAGGCAATTCATTGTCTGCCCACATGCTAAAGCCTTTCCTTTTCTTTAGGGTTCACAAAAGTTTATATTCTGCTGCCAGAGTCTTTGAGAGTTATAGGTTGCTTCCCAACCAGGAGGAGGCATAAGCACAAGAGTGCATTTACAATCCCCAAATGATGATATTTAAATGGACATCAATCTGTAGTCTTCTTCCACAGTTTGTCACTTTGAGATGTAACACATTTGGCCAGAATACACTACTCAAAGTATATGGATGACAGAATGGTGGAAGAGGGAGGGAAATGCCAAATAAGGAATTGGGAGGTACTAGAACAGAATGACTTCTAAGTCCGGTGATGGATGTGAAAAGTGCTCTGATAAATCAAGTTTGTATAATATTGATGTTTTTGACTTATCCTGGACATTCCCTGAGTCTGACTGTTGCTTCCTGTAAATACCAGTAAATAAATGAACAATGGATTCTGCCCCTTGAAGCCTGATGAAGGGGGGAACAGTCAAAATGAATTTTCTGTACTCACCTACAACAAAGGTAGGCAGTCTCAAGAGCCAGCCGATACAACGACTTAGTAAGAACCTGTTCTACCAGAGGCTTGGGCTACAATGAAAGGAGAACTAGTTTGGGTGGACTTAAATTCTTCCAGAAGTGGAATGAGGAGGTGAGGGAAAGCCTTGGAATATACTAAGCAAACTGATAGGGAAATCCAAGGTAATTCAAGGAGGAAGGAGAGCAGTAGACTCATTAAGGTTTACCAAATAGTTATTTTATGCTAAGTATGTGGGATTCAAAGAAAGGCAAAAACAAAAGTTCCTGCCCTCAGGAACCTTCTAATGGGGGGGAAATAACATAAGGTTTGACTGACTGGGGTTGGCCACAGATGTGAGTCAAATTTGAACTCTAAAGCTCTATCCACTAAATAAAATGAAAGATTAGAGATTGGGCCTCAACCTGTAGCTTCCTGAGAGAAGGAACTCTCAGTTGAGGAAACTCCCTTTACCAGTGTAAAGTGCTTCTGCAATTTATAGTCTTAGAGAATCCACCTTGCATCCAAGGCCATCTCCAGTCTTCTGATCCATATCTGGTCACTGGATCCAGATGACTCTGTAGGAGAAACTGAGGCTGGTGGCTTAGCACAGCACCCCGATCCCCAAATCCAATTCATGGGCTTGTCATGGCATCACCCCCCTGATGTCATGGTCTTCTTTGAAAATGAAGGACAGGGGCAGCTAGGTGGCACAGTGGATAAAGCACCAGCCCTGGAGTCAGGAGGACCTGGGTTCAAATCCGGTCCCAAACACTTAAGAATTACCTAGCTGTGTGGCCTTGGGCAAGCCACTTAACCCCATTTGCCTTGCAAAAAAAAAAACCCTAAAAAAAGAAAATGAAGGAGAAACCTTGCATCTTAGGCTCAGCCACAGAGATCAGATATCCCTTCCAGGCTAAACTCAACAACTTTAAAACTCCCCAGCTCTGTTGATTGACTCCACCTCATCAGCCTCCCCCCACCCTTCAGAGCACTAGAGGATAGAATATCAAACTCCTCCCAATGCTTTTCTTTAGAAAGGGCAGAACCTGAACCGTCAGGTCATTTTTCTCTGCCTCTGCAGCCCTGTCTGGTTTGAGCTCTATGGAACAAGGTGTCCCATGCAGGTATCCCTTGGTGTCCACCTTTCTTTGTCCCCCTTTCCTACAATCCTTTCCTGTGTTGTCTCCCCCTTTAGATTGTAAGTTCACTGAGGGGAGGGACTTATTTTTTTTTATTAAAAGGGTGTCTATGTTCACAGTGTGCTAAGCTCATTTAATAAATGCTCATTGGATTAGAATTACCTAGAACCCTGAGAGATGAAGTGGGTTGTCTGAGGTGGCCCTTGAACCTGAGTCTTATTAACTTCGAGGGCCACTTCCTCCAGTATGCTATGCTGCCTGTGGGTGGCAGCTCTGGAATGACTTCTTGGAGGTGCCAGCACCTGAATTTAACTTTAAAGGAAGCAAAGAATCCTAAGAAATGAAACAACTTACTCTTAAATGAGATCCTTCCAAACAGTCATTCTACAGAAAACTTTATTGTTCTTCAAAATCCTTGTATTCACAATGGGACACTGCAGAGGTGAGGGTAACTTAGCCTGAGAATCTCTCCCTGTCCCCTCCCCACTTCCTCAGCAAAGTTTGGGCTCTGTGTGGGAGGGAGGATTGAGGAGAGCAACAGAAGCCAAGAAGGAAAGGAGAAACAGGTGGAGAATCCCCAAATAGCTCTTTGGTGACAGTGATGACTAAGAACAGAGAAACAGAGAAAAAGGTAGTGGTGGAAGAAGGATGGAAGGCACCTGGGATGAGAAAACTTAGGAGATAAATTGGACCTCCCACTGGAATTCCTTGAAGAGCAGGGACTTTCCCAGTGACTGGCAAGATACCTCCCTCATAATAGGTTAATACATGCATGTCAGGTAATTAATGGGAAATGAAAAAGAATAGCCAGGAAAACCAGGTCCACAAACAGTCTAGACTAAGGCTAGGCCAAATTTGGAATTGTTTGATTCCAAGAAACAGAATGGAAAGAGTTTCTTATTAGTCAATTATCTTCCCATGTCCTCCATCCTATGGGATGAGAGATGTTCAATGGACTATGCCATCTATGGACAAGAGGGGAATATGCATGGCTTTAAATCTAGGAAGGATTGTCTTGCAGATGAGGGACTAGACTTCATCTGTTGATTCTGAGGAAGGGGGGGGCGCAGAATTAGGCCAAAGAGAATAACTTGCAAAGGGGCAGAAATGAATTCAATATTTACAAAGCATTAGAAATGTCTATACGGGGACCACCTTGCCTTATAGAGTACTAAGGTCTTTGTCATTGGAAGATGTTAAGCAGAAGTTCAATGACAACTCATCTGGATGATGTAGGGGGTCTCCGGGTCAGGGTTGATTGAGACTTACTAGTCTCTGGGATCTCTTTCCTTTTGGATTCAGGGATTCCAGGTTTGAAACTTACTCTTAGTGATGCTAATGACCCAATCACTAGTAGATTTGGAGGCAAAAGACTACAGTAAACTAACTCATAACTGTACTATATAAAGTCTTATGATGATGATGATGATGATGATGTTTGTCCTTCATTCTAGAAGAAGACCATGACATCAGGGAAGTGATACCATGACAGGTGCTAAGTCACCAGGCTCACTTTTTCCTCCAGAGTCCTCAGGAGCCAGTGGCTAGATATGAATTGGGATGGCTGGAGATGACCCTAAATGTGAGGAAGTCAGGGCTAAGTGAATTGCCCAAGGTTAATAGCTAGTAAGTATCTGAGACTGGAATTGAATTCAGGTTCTCCTGACTCCAAGGCCAGTCCGCTATCCACTTCACCACCTATCAGCCCCCATAAAACCTTGTCTATAGTAGGAAATTAATAAATATTTGTTGACTGATGTAGCATTGGAGTGTAGGATCTGGAAACAGGAGTGTATGGTCCTGGGGGAGAGGGGAGGGCTGTAACATTAGCTAAAGGTGCCTCCCTCCAAGGCTTGTTGTAGCTGTAATGTCTCCTTACTGGGATATGACCACAACTCAAGGCAAAAACCATCCAGATTAGTTATTTCCTTGTTCTATTTTTTTCTTGAGAGTTTATATTAGGCAAATAGTAGGTGCCTAATATTTTTTGACTAACTGACTGATTATAGGGTGGAACTGGGAAAACATGTGTTAAATTTCACCTCTGATTTAATTAGTGATTGAGTGACCCTAGGCCAGTCACTGAACCCATCTGAGCTTCAGTTTTCTTCCATGCAAAATACAGGCATGATGTGAGGCTCCATTGAGAGATGTCTATAAAACACAATGCAAACTTTTAAAATACTATTATTATGGGGCCTAGAATGAGGAGGGGAGACGCATCATGGGGCACAAGGTGCCCACCCGTGAGGGTCTATCTGACCTATATCTGTGGACACAGAAGCCCTTCTTTGTCAGCTTTCCTATTGTGCTATTTCCAGTCTCTAGGCAAGGCTGGGCTGACTAGGCTAGCTGCCAGTTACACATGCTGCAACTCTTAAGGAAAGGGGTTTGAAAGACTATAATTTGGATTCTTGGCACGGTGAGAGACAGCAAAGTGAATCTTGCTTCGTTACAAACCTGTGAGTCACACCCATTTATGAGCTGCTACTTAAATGGGCAATAGGAGAATCGGATTGGACAGCAGGCATTTAACTTTGCTTTATCATGTTCCTTGGCTTGAGCCATTTCTAGGTTAAGAGTCACTGATCCATTTAACTCCTTTGGGTCTTGACATGCTGATCTTCCAAAAAACGTTTAGGATGGGAACTTATTTTAAAAGCTCTGAAAGTGAAACCGTATCTATCACTTTTTACCTGTGTGTGGCTGAGTGTCTGACTTTTGAAGATTCAGTTAGTCACAGAATTTCAGGACATTTGGGATAATTACCACATTATTGGCAGAGATGGACAAGAGAGACCAAGTCTTCTTTTCTAACCCCAAAGGTCATTGTTTGGCTTCATCCTGATAATAAGTCCCACTGACAACCGTCCCAAAGGATGAGCGAACACTTGGGTTCTTTGGAAAGTGGATCAGAGTCCAAGAATCTTCCCAACAGCCTTTCTAGCATGGGCTCACCCAGTCTTGGTTTGCAAACCCCTAAATAGGAGTGATCCACAGCTCTCAGCAAAGTCTTGCCTACTTGGGAACAGATTTCAGCTTCAGGAAGTTTTGCCAATGCCAAACCTAAATCGTTCTGTTGGCTACTTCCCTTAAGGGGTAGCTCTTCAGATGCTTGAAGACAACTATTCTATGTCTCCCTTCCCCTTCTTCCCCTTTCCCCATTTTCTTCAACCAGTGTCAATATGGTGTGGTCTTTGGACCCTTCTCTGTCCTGAGTCTTCATCTTTTGTTGATCTCCAGCTTATCAATATCTTTAAAAATGTGACTCCTGGATCCTTCTTTTAAAACCCTTAGTTACTACTTGGTGACCTAGACAAATCAGTTCCTTCTGGAGGACTCAGTTTTTCTTCTGTGCAATGAGGAACTAGATGATGACTTTTCTAGTTCCCAAGCTTATCATCCTGATATTTATTTCCTGTGATGACTATTTCCTGCCCAGATGTAATATTGTTTGAACAATTGTACCATCTTTTATTCCTAGAATAAAATTCAAGTGAAAATACTGAGAAATAAATTCTTCTGTCACCATTGAATGGCAGTAGGAGACAATTAAAAAAGGTTGGTTTTTAAGACTCAAGAGGCCTTGATTTCAATCTCACCTGGGACAATTACATGTGTGGTTCTAAGCAAATACATAAACCTCTGGATATTTGTTTTCTCCTCAGAAAAATGGAAAGGCAGCACTGGGGATTGGGTCTGAAGACAGAGGGCTGGATTTGAATGTTGACATGACTTCCATTCTTTCCTCGATGAAATGACGAGATTGGCCTAGATGGGGAAGAGAAGGAAAGGGAATAAGTATTTCTATAATGCTATATATGTGAAGAGATCTATACTGAGAACTGTCACAAGTATCTTCTCATTTGATTATAGAGAAGTTCTGTGATTCCTTCTCATTTTAGGTATTGTTTATTTCATAGAGGGGCATAGCATCAGGTGGCACAGATAGAATACGGGGCTTGGAGCCAAGAAGACCTGGTACATCCTGCTTCCTTGATTCTGTAGCTGAGGGGCAGGACAATTAACCTTTTTAAATTTTTGAATTTTAAAAATGGCAGTAGTAAACAGAATCAGGAAAACAGTCTTCACAGTAAAAACAATATTGCAAAGCTATCCAACTGTGAAAAACTTAGTAACTTTGGTAAAGACAATGCTCCAAGACAATTTCAAAGGTTTCATGATGTAAAATGCTATTTTTTTCTACCTCCAGAACGAAACTGAAACATATTTCTCCCATCTTTCTTTAATTTTCTTGCCCTGCCCCAGAACATGGCTAATGTAGAGATATGTTTTGTATGATTTCATATATGTAAAATGACTATCATATTTCTTGTCATCTCAATGGGTAGAGAAGGGTGCAGAAAGTAGAGAATTTGAAGCTGAAAATAAATAAAATAGGAATGATATCACTTTCTCCATCTACCTTACATGATTGTTATGAGAATCAAATGAGTGCTTTATAATTGAGAAGATCTCTCTCTCTCTTTCTTCCCATCCATCCATCCATCCATCCATCCATCCATCCATCCATCCATCCATCCATCCATCCATCCATCTGTCCATGCATCATCTACATGACTAGACTTGTGATTTCATCCTTGTAGGGTTGCCTAATGAAGACCATCCAGGTCATCTCCAGTCATCCTGATTCATATCTGACGACTGGACCCAGATAGCTCTGGAGGAAAAAGTGAGGCTGGTGACTTGGCATAGCCCCCCCTCACTCAAAAACATCCAATTCACGTGCTTATCATGCCACCAAATTCCTGATGTCGTAGTCTTTTTCGGGAATGAAGGGAAAACATCAAATATCAATGAAAACCTTCCTTGTGCAAATGCAAATCAGCAGCTTCTCTAAGGACAGAGGGTGCTGAGAGTTCCTTGGGCCTCTGAGACATTTAAACTCATTCCTGCTAAAGGTCCCATCCAAAGCTTCATAGAGAAATACTTCTAACCTACAAGTGGACTTTAGTCTCATTATTTTAGTCATATCTTATATATGTCAGAGATGATATTTGAATCTAGATCTTTCTGAGTGATGTCAGCTGCTGTATCACACTGTCTCTGCTGTTATCATCATGATTAAATCATTTCTTATAGACAGATCTTGGTAGTTGATGTGGTATCTCAGTCAAGTCACCTCCCTTCTTCAGGCCTGAGTTGTCTTTTTCTATAGCATGGGGCTAATGAGGCTTTTATTTTACCTTAAAGGACTCCTGTGAGAATGAAATGATTTAAGCAAGCAGAGAAGAAGCCTTTCACCCTCATCTCTGCCTCAGGAGGCAGCAATCCTTAGTTATGGATGAAACAATGCATCACTTCTTGGTAATGAGGCCCTCGGACCATAGTGAGGCTGCTCCTGGCTAGAGATATAGTCACTCACTGGGCTGATGTCTGAAATCCTTCCAGCTTGCTAGGATTTGCCAAAGCTTTCCCTAGAGAAGGACTCCCAAACCTGGGACATCAGTCTTGTAATTTTGATCGTTCATTGTGGAGTGCGAATATCATTACCCAGCTGACTTTATAGCTATTTTTATTGCCATGTCTTTGTTTCCCTTGGGCATTTGCCAGTATCACACACTCTCAACCCTTGCCATGAAAACTGCCTTTGAAACAGAAAAACACAGTTTAGGATCATTGACCTCAAACTGGAAGGTTCTCCAAGAGTTTATCATCTGGTGTAAATTCTTCACTTGACAGATAAGGAAACTGAGGTCTATCTCAAGAGATCAAGTGATTTGCCCCAAATAACACAGGTAATAATGACATAGTTAGAATTCAGTACCATTTTTTTTGCCCTCAAATAATCTGTAGACCCAGAGAATTTTGCTAATATTTCTATAATGAAAGCTATTTTACTTATCATCTTCTGAAAGAAATATTTTCTGATTCCCTGAAATGCTGGTGCTCTCATGCCCTAACTTTTGTTTGAACAGCACATTGGGTAGCACATTGGGCCTAACATCAAGAAGACCTGGATTCAAATTCAGCTATAGAAATTACTATTTGTGGGTCACTAGGCAAGTCACTTCACCCTATTTGCCTCAATTTCCTCCTCTTTCAAATGAACTGGAAAAGAAAATGGCAAACTGCTCCAGTATCTTTGTCAAGAAAATTCCAAATAATTTCATGAAAAGTTGGACAAGCCCAAAAATGACTGAACAACATTCTATTTACATCTATTCATGACATACTGATATAGGTATTTGCTTTCTCTTCTATTAGAGTGTGACTCCTCTGTGGGTAGGGACTGATTCATTCATTGGATTTTTTTCTCTAGCACCTAACACACTGTATAAGACTTCCTAGTACAGGAGATTGATTAGAGAATACCTTGCCCTATGGAGTTAGGAAGTAGCAGAGGCAACATCCAGATCCTGTCTCCAAATGGAACACCCTTTCCATTGTCCTTCAAGGCTTTTTCTGTCCTCCTCAAAATTGGGTTTTCCTCCTAACTCTTCTACTTCAGTTGCTGGTACCCCCATCCTCCCAGTCAACCAGCGCTGTTCTCTTGAAGTCATTTGTGGTTCCATGACGTCATGGGGGGGTGCTGGGAAGATAAGGACTTGAAATCAGGAAGATCTGGACTCACATCCCACCTCAGCCCCTTACTACATGTGTGATCCTGGGCAAATCCTTTAGCCTCTGTCACTCATTTATCTTATCTGTAAAATGGGTTTAATACTAGCCCCTTTCTCCATAGTGTTATCTCCAATGAGATATATGTAAAGAACTTTGTATATGTCTTAAAGCCTATATCATTGTTAGCTATTGGTATTCTTATCCTCTTGAGAAATGTTGGTTGAACTTCTCAAGTCTCCACACTGAGTTAGGATCAAAATCCTAGGCCCTGGACCAAATGGACTCCCCCATCATCTATAACTGATTACCAGCCATGCTTCTTTGTTTGTGTTTTTGGCCTGAACTCAGTCAGGAAGTGCGTGCTATTGGAGATAGTTTATTCTCTGGGCCATGGTTGTATTTCTCTTTCCTTACTTTCTTTTTGACTAGGGTGCCTTCCTTTTTCTGCCTCATTTTTTTTCTTCCATTTACAAGTGTTCCTGTCTCCTCTGATTGATATGGATGGTTCACAAGTATGCAGAAAGACAGAGGGGCTGGTTTTTGTTTTTATTTTTCTCCGAATTGAATCTTGATCTCCTTCCTCCAGTTGCATAAGGTCCAAGATCTTTCCTCAAGGGAGAGACTGGCCAATGAGACCTTAACCTCTGCATGACTGTTATTCCACCCACTGACCCCGTGCTCTCTCCCAATAGGATCACTCTTTCTCAAAACCCCAGCAAATAGCTATTTCCCAAAACCCATCCTAAAGATGGTGAAGAGAAGCCAGGAACTTCCCCAAAGTCCACCCTAATGCAAGCCTACTTTGAATTCAAGGGCCAAGGATTAAGTCAAAATTTCTACTCAACCATTTATCATCTGGGTGATCTTGGGTCTCAGTTTCCTCATCTGTAAAATGAGCTTCCATCCTTCTCTGGATCTCTATTAGTCAGAAATTCTTTCTTTCTGAACACACCAACTCCATCTTTCAGACAATGAGTGGACTGATTTTGCTCAACTATGTATATCTATTATAAGGGTTTTCTTTTCTCTTTTCTTCCATGAGGAGTGGGAAGGAGAAAAATAAGGTTTTAAAAAATTAGCCACACTTTTAAAAGTAGAGAGTTTGGAGAGGGGGCTACAGGTGTGAAGTAGGTCACTTTTTGTTGGTTTTGTTTTGTTGTGTCACTTTGTTAACAAAAGAGTTCTCATGAGGTGGGTAATCTGGAAATGTTTGGATTGTAGAAAGAAAAGGCATTAATAAAATATTAAAAGTCATTTTTTAAAGAAAAAGACTAAAGTCCCACCCTTGGGTACTTATTAACTAGGTGGCCCTGGCAACTCAGACTTATCTACTAAATCATAGATTGAGTGGGGACCTGTCTTGCTGGAGAGAATTGTCACCCTGGGATTTCACTGCAATGAAGAAATGACAGACAGTTCCTTGGAAAATACGTAAGTAATGATCATCAGGTCTAATCCACTTCCTTGCAGATGGCTGTTGCTTATCAAATAGAATGATCATAATTGACATTTCTGAAGCATTTTAAACTTCACAGAGGCCTTGTGAAATACACAGGATAGCTATGTTTATAAGGCTCAACCTTTCAGTGCCTGGACTGTGGTCCTGCTCCTAGTAAGAGGCAGAGAAACTTCAGCCAGACCTCACATGAAATCGAAGGATGTTTGGATCATTGATCAGAACTGAAAGAAAGGCCCTTGAGAACAATACCTTCATTTCTACACATGGAGAAACTGAGTCCCAGAGATGTGAAGTGAATTGTTCAAGGTCACAATTGAATGGGGATTTCCTGGATCTCAGTTTAATGTTTAAACTATCTTCATGCCTACCTCTCATTAAGTGCTTGTGGGTGATGATGGGACTAGGGGTGGGGGTGGGGGAGGCAAGAAATACATTGTGCCTTGACCCTATGCTGGGCAATTGGCAGCTGCTCATTTATGATTTGTGGGAATTTCCCCTTTGTTATTCTTGACCTTGGAAAGAAATACCAAGCTAGCAATGCAGTTCCTTTTGAAGACTATGTTCTGTAAATCTTGTGGCATAAGATTAGAAGCAAAGCTTTGATTCTGGTCATTGTCTATGTGGATCACAGGGAAAGTCCCTGAGCTCTGACTTTTGGGCAAGGGCCAATTCCTCCCCAGTTTGGCAGGTGGTCGGAAGTGGGTGGGGCCATTTAGCTTTTCCTTTTTCTCATGGAACATCTCTTTTCTGGAGTTTTTTCATGGGAAGAATGTGTTTTGTAAAGTCATCAGATCTTAGAAGTTGAGAGTCCCAGATCTCAGGCCCAAGTCACTGAATTGAATTTTAATTATACCATGTCAGGGTCTAACATTTAGTAGGAGCTTAATAAATGGTAATTGAATGGAATTGTATTCCATTCTAGCTGAGTGAGGTGAAATCCTCTCTTGGTGGAGATGGCCTGTTGCCCTTTTGAATAGCTTTCTCCTTAGTAGACTTCCTTAATATTGATCTGAGATCTGCCTCTTGGTACCTTCTGCTCAGTGGTTGGAGTTCATCTCTCCAGGGCAAGCCAGAACATCCAGTCATTCACCCGTGAGTACCCTTCAGCTATTTGAAGAGTCCAACCTCTCCATGGACCTCTTCCCTTCTCTAGCTTAAACATTGCCAGTTTCCTTACCAAATTCCTCATCTGTGAATCGAGAGTTGGATTAGAGTTCTCTAAGGAGAACTTTCCAGCCCTACCTTTTGTCAGCTAGAATGATAGGGATGGGGAAACTGCAAAGAGGCAAAATAAGGAAAAGTTCCTATAATTCCATTTATGTTTAATAGAAATAAAGCTTGTCAAATGGTTGCAGTATAGCTTATACACAGATTTAAAACTAAAAAGGGACCTCAGAGACCCCAACCCCTCATTTTACAGGTAAGGAAACTGAGGCCAAAGGAAAAGATATGATTGACCTGAGGTCATACTGGTAGCATTTGTTAAAGTAACATTGAACCCAGGTTCTCTGTTCTTTTCTCTATGCCATTTGTCTTTCTTTAGACGACTTAATATTTATAATGAAAAGATAGTAAAATACAGAGGCTGAATGAGGTGACTTCCAAAGTTTCTTGTAAACCTGGCGAGTGAATTTGAAAAAAATAATTCTCTTTTGCATAACCAACTCTCCCTTACTTTGTACCCAGCTTTTTGTTTTCAAATGCTAGCATCAAGTTTCTAACTTATATAAATATATTACTAAAGACCATTAATATACTTACAGAAACCAAAGAGAACACAGGCATCCTTCGATTTTTTTTTTTTTTTAGTTTTTGCAAGGTAAATGGGGCTAAGTGGCTTGTCCAAGGCCACACAACTAGGTAATTATTAAGTGTCTGAGGTCGATTTGAACTCAGATCCTCCTGACTCCAGGGCCAGTGCTCTATTCACTGCACCACCTAGCTGCCCCATCATCCTTCAATTTTTATCAGTTTGAATACTCTATCCAAAGACTCCATGACCTCATCCATGTGGATGTTCTGTCTAGCAATGGGGATCATTGCCTATCTGTACTTGTCTTCTCTATGGACTCACTACTGTCTTCCCATAAACTGACCACATACTGAGGGGGGGGGGCATTTCTTGATTTCTCTTCGTCAGTGTGAAGATACTAGAGAAGTTTAAATGTTTCCCTGGGGATGAAAGCTATTGATTATCACCACATCCCCAGGTCATCTTCTTTGCCCATCATCCTTTTCTTTGCTGATATCTGTTTCTCTGTTTCTTTGCCTATTAGACTTTGAGCTTCTCCATAGCAGGAATTGTCTTTTGCCCTATCCTGCCCTTCTAGCAGAAAAACTAGTCTATAAATACTAATTTCTTTTCTCTCTTTCCAAGATCCTTTGAACATTTAAGTTTCTCTGGTTAAACGGATTCTTACTTCCAAGAATATAGAACACTGGGAGCTAGCCAACCCTACTGGTTACCTGGTGGAGGACTCATTTTAATGAGTTAATAAAAATGGCTTGTAATTACTCCATCAAAACACCAGGCAAAAAAACTGCTGCCTTCTACTGAAAAGATATCCCTTACCTCAAATGGAGATTTCTCAAGTGCTTAGAAAATTCATTCTCTTAAGTGGATAAATATTCCCTTGTCTTCTACCCAGCAACCACTGTAATATTTCTAAGGCATAAATCACACCATGCGACTCTCTCCCTCCCAATTTAAAACTCTTCCCTTGGCTCCATGTTTCTTTCTGATCAAATGTGAATCCTTAGTCTGACATTTAAGAACTTGCATGATCTACCTTTGCAACATTATTTTAAATTACTTCTAGGATCATAGATCTAGACCTAGAAGGAACCTCAGAGTTCACGCCTCTCCTTTAATAGATAAGGAAACTGAGGCCCAGCAAGAAATGACTTGCCTGAGGCTACAGAAGTAGCAAAGTGGCAGAACTAGCATTTGAAGCCAGATTCACAGACCCCCCCCCCCCATGGATACACTGCATCTGTCTTCATGATCTTTCTTTTCCAGCTGTGCTGGATGACTTGCTGTTTCCCATAGTCAATATTCTTCCTTCTTTTTTCTTTTCATGTCTAGATAATAAATAATATAATGTGATATAAAATAGTAAAAATATAATAAAAAATAAATAGACAGATAAAAAACTCCTTAATGTCCAACTGTTATTATATATAGATCTTCCTTCTGGGTTCTGCTCAAGTGTACCTGCTCTAGAAATCCCATGGTTGTTTGCTTCTAGCCTTTATTGAGTTTTCTTGTACTTTATGTTATAGGTGTCTCATACGTGCAAACACACACACTCACGTGCATGCTTCCCAAAGGAATGGAAGTTTCTAGAAGACAGTGATTGTTTTCATATTTTGTGTCTGTGGCTTTCCCTTCTCCATCCACTATGGATAGAGGGACTAGGTGGCCCCTTGAAGAGAGATATTGCTCCAGATCTAAGATACATTTCCCTCCCAGAGTGAAGTAAGGCAATGACTTAATCCTGGCCTAGGGTTGTTTCCCCCACCTTTGCAGCTGAAGATTTAGGATTCGGTAATTCTAAAATCTCAGTGTTTAGTACTGTAGACACTTAATGAATGTTTATGAAATTGAGTTGGATCGTGATGGTTCAGTTGATCGTGCTGGTTTTGTTCATCAAGACCAAGCCCTTGCTTGAATGCAAAAGGCAATTTCCCAAGAAACTTGTTCCAAAATCCAAGCTGAGGCAAACAAGTGTTTCTCAAGTAGTTACTATGTGCCAGTCATTATGCTTTGCCCTGGGGGATACACAGAGAGGGCCAAAACCAGTCCCTGCCCACGGAGAGCTCCCAGATAATGGAGAGACAGTCTGCAAACACTCACATATGAACAAACTCTAGATAAGATAAAATAGAGATAGTCAGCAGGAGGAAGACACTAGAATGAAATATGGAAATATTTTCTCTATGGGGGGGAAGTGTTTTTTTCTGCCAAGGGTCATTTGGATATTTATAGCATCATTTGTGAGCTATATATGATCAAACATTTAATAAATTCACCCCTAAACATGTTACTAGATTTATTGAATTTTGCCTCTTGCCTGCAGTTGCCTTGGAAATGCCAGACCAAATCAGCAGAGGTTCCCCACCCCTGCTCTTGATGATAGGACTTTAGCTGAGACTAGAACAAATGCTTATAATAGCTACAAATTTATAGAGCACTCTTATAACACACAATTACTGTGGGAGTTAGCTGCTGTTAATATCCCAGTTTTACAGATGAAGAGACTGAGGCAGACAGCATTTAAGTGACCTGACCAATATTACAGAGATAGTGTCTGAAGCAGGATTTGAACTCAGGACTCCCTGACTCCAAGCCCCATGTTCTTTTCACTGTGCCTCCTAGTTGTCTTGATAATCATAGTTAGCATTCATATGGCATGTTAATGTTTGTATATTGTCTTACGGATACCTCTTTTTATTCTCACAGTAATCCCTGGAGGTAGGGACAAATATTATTCATATATTACAGATGAGAAAATTGAGACGAAGGAAACCAGAGAAATCTAGAAAGTAGAGATGAAGGGGCAGCTAGGTGGCACAGTGGATAGAGCACCAACCCTGGAGTCAGGAGTCCCTGAGTTCAAATCCAGCCTCAGACACTTAATAATTGCCTAACTGGGTGGCCTTGGACAAGCCACTTAACCCCATTGCCTTGCAAAAACCTAAAAAAAAAAAAGAAAAGAAAAGAAAGTAGAGGTGAGGAAGGAGAGAATTGTAGACACTGGGGAAGTCTCCATGAGCCAGTATGATTGTGTATCATACAGAGATATTCTATGGCCCAAGGCAGGACACCCTAGCAGGAAGTCATCAGATGGAACCATCTTGGCAATATGATCATTATTGATCATTAAGGGTTAATGTCAACTGACATCTCTGTAGCCTAGCACAACCTTGGTTTCCAGAATTAGGGCCCAGATTCCATGATGACATCTTGGAATGACATAGATATACATCCCTTGCACTTCCTATCAGAGCTTGCTTCATAGAATAAACAGATTAACAGAGCTCCAGGGTCTTTACTGAAGCCTAAGTGATTCATCTTTCTCATCAGCAGTTGATATGGGACTCCAGTTACAGCATAACACAATCTTGGGAGATCTCAGAGTCCATCAAGACCAATCCACACTAAATTCCCAAGGTCTTGGATAGGAGATCATCTAGACTTGGTTTGGAGATCTGCACTAGGAGAGATTCCACCATCTTCCCCAAGACTGCCTGGCCCACTGTTGGACAGATCTCACTGCTAAGAAGTCAAACCTGGAGCTTCACCACCCATTGATACTGGGTTTGTCCTCCAGGATCAAGCAGAGTGGACCAGATCCTTCTACGTGATGGCCTTGAGGAAAGCTAGAATGTTCCATTTCTGTCTCCTCTCTAGACTGAGCATACCTAGTTAGTAAGTGGAACATTTAGAACTAAACAAAAAAGACCTTATTTTAGAGATGGGACCCAGGATTTCACTTTGAAGTCATTTAACTCCCAAGTGCCTCTGCCAACTAGATGTCTCCACTTTAGAGAATGGGTACAGACCAGCACTGGCAGAAAGAGGTCCTTCTCTAGGAACTCCCTACACTGATTATGTATAAATATGCAAACATATGTGCATCTATATCGATATACTTTGAATTGCTGAATTTTCAGAACTGAAAGACACCATCTTGTCCTATCCCTTTATTTTACAGAAAAGGAAATTGAAGCCAATGCCACCTAGGAGTGAGCAATCTATCCATTACCCAGCATTTACCAAGGCAGGGCAGCTCCAGGTTGTCCTGCAGTGTAGATCACTGTGCCTAGAGTCCACCTCAGGCACTTAGCTAGCTGTGTGACCCTGGGAGATTACTTACTCTCTTTGCCTCAGATTCCTTCTCTGTAAAATGAACTGGAGAAGGAAATGGCAAACCAGGAACTTTGTTAAACAACAACACGAGCAAAACCCAAATGGGGTCACAAAGAGTTATGCGTGTCTACAAAACATCTGAACAACACATGTGCTAAGGCATTTGGACCAAGATCCTCGGACTCTAGATTTACTGCATTGCTCTAACTCAAAGCTTCTTAATCTGGACTCTGTGAACTTATTTTTTTTTAACAACTACATTCTAGTATGTTCCTTTGCAATTCTGTGTATTTAGGTTTATGTCTTTAAAAACAATTCCTGAGAAGGGGTCTCCACGCTGCTCCAGTCTGCCAAAGGGTAGATGACGCAAGAAGTTCTGAGGCCTGCAGCATTTTCTTCACTCTAATAAGACTCTTTTCCCCCAGACTTCTCTGCCTCATAGCCACAAGAGCCTTTCATAGAAATCCTAGTGGTCTTGGATCATGGTAATTGCCGCCACATCTTCGTAGGAAATGTGACAATTTATGACTTGCTAAGCATTGTTAGTACTAGTAAAGGTTAAAAATAGCTTGGGCCAAGGATCTTTAGGGAAGTGAAGGTCTTGTCCTGTTGGTTAAACTTCAACCCATCTCTCAGGTCCTCCCTGTCTCAATACAAACATGGTCCTTCTGTGGTCAGTTTGCTCAGTGTTGAGTGAGTTTGGAAGCAGGGAGGGCTGAGCAGACTCCAATCACCTAACACATCTGCCTAAGAGCTAGGACTCAGGACTATGGACTCTCAAACCCTTTTTACACTTTGGCCCTTCACCATCCACTGCTCCTTATAGAGAGCCAGAGATGTGTCCCCCCTTCTTTGACTATTTGTCTTCACCTTAAAGATCTGATAAGCTGGGGATGCACCTATCACTTTCCCAAGATTCCACAGGATAGGAGGCCTGTAGGGCTAAGAAAATAGAAAATACCATCTCTTGACTCAAAATTTCCACAAAGCAAGGATTCTCAATCTCTCTTGTATCTTCATTGCCTGCAGACCCTTTCCAAATCCCGTTTTAAACCTAGAAAATAAAACACACAGATTACAAAGGAAAGCAAGTATGGAAAGATCGTGGTTTTTTAAAAAATCAATTCATGCAGAATCCCTGCAAAGTCTAATTGGAAATAGACTCTTTTCCCTCAAGAATATCCCCCCCAAACTGCCACTTCTCTCCTTTCTTGGCCTAGTAGAACTTGTCATCATTCCATGGCAGACAGGGGAGTCTAGAGAGATAGGGGCAGGGCCTGGGGAGGATGAAGCAATCACTTGGGGTGCCTCCAGCAGGCCACCTTATTCTCTTGGTCTCAGTTTCTTCTTCTATACAATGATAGTCTGGTGACTTCCAGCCTTGCAGTTCCATGATTCTAAGATGTATGCACACTGTGTGTGTGTGTGTGTGTATGTGTAAAGAGCTCTAGTTATACAATATATTACATCTCATGTGTTACATTCTTTTCACCTAACCTTTTTTTCTCGATATTTTCAGAGAAGACAACAATGGGTTATATATGTCCTTTGTCCAAGAACCAGCCTAGCAAAATGTAAACATTATTATCAAATAAAGCAAACACTTGGTTAAGTGAGCCTTGATGAAATTTTTGTTCATAGAGACTCCCAAAGACCATCTCCTGCTGGTAGAGGCTGTGAGCATAGTTATAAGACCAGCTGGGCCACATTTCTTTTCTCTTTAAAAAATGACTAATTTCATTTGGAACCATCCTACAAAAGCCCAGTGTTGTCACAACCATTTCTTACTCTTTCTCCAGAATAGCCCTAGAAATGATTAAACAAAACAACATAAAGGGCTGTGTCTGATCAACATGAAACTTTTCACTTTAGTGATTTTTCTAAAAGAAAGAATATATGTGTGCCTTATAAATTCACACAATCATTGGTCAGTGGTTAGGATCCAATTTTTGTTGCCCTTTAAAATGTTCTTGGCCTTCATTGCAATTAAATACTGTTCTTTTGGTTCTACTTTCTTCACTCTGCATCAATCTACACTAATCTTCCCATTTTTCTCAGGATTCTTCATATCCTCGTGTTGGACCACACAGTAGCATGCCATTATTTATTCATTTACTACAATCTGTTCAGCTGTTTCCTAGACAACCAACTTGTGGTTTGTATCCAACCTTTTCTTGAAAACTGATTCCGTAATTATTTTTCTACAGCTAGCTTCTTTTTTTCTTCTCATTAACCTCCTTTGAGGTCTAAATCCAGTAGTGGGATCAATGGGTCAACACATTTGATGAGTTTTCTAACTTTTCTTATATAATTCCAAATTGCTTTCCAAAATATTTGGGCCAATTCACTGCTCTACCAATGGAGAATTAATGACTGGGCTTCTTTCCCAACAGCCCTGGCAACCCTGCTTTTTTATCTTTTGTTTGCCTTGACACTTAGATAGTTCTAAGACAATATAGAAGAGATCTCTTAAATGTGATATTCTCTGATTCTTATCCACTTTGAGCACTTTTCAGAATGATTGTGGACAATTTTGTGGTTCCCTTGAGATGTTTGTTCTCATTTGGTTCCTATGTAGTGGAGAATGGCTCCCATAGCTGTATGTTAATTACTTATATATTTCTGACATCCATCTCTATTGAAGATGACTCATTCCTTTGGAGCCTACTCTCTTTTTATTCTTGCTGCAGTTTTAAAATTGTTCTAAAGCTTTTTATTTTTATAATATCAAGGAAGCTTATTTCAGTTTTAAAATAATATTCTATTATGATTTGTGGTAAATGCATCCATAATTTTGAGTGTGTTTGAGAGAGAGACAGACAGAGACAGAGAAAGAGACAAACTGAGACAGACCCACACACAGAGACAGAGACAGAGATAGAAAGACAGAGACAGAAAGACTGAGCTGGACAGACACATACACACAGACAGAGAGATTGAGACAGAGATACAGAGAGACAGAGAGAGGAGAGGAGAGGATGGGAGAGGGAAGGGGAGGGGAGGGGGGGGAGGGGAGGGGAGGGGGGAGGGGGGATAGGGAGGGGAGAGGAGGAGAAGAGGGGGAGGGGGAGGGGAGGGAAGAGGAAGAGAGAGAATGTGTCTTGGGTTCTTTAACTTTTTAGTGTGAATTCATTTAGTATTTAGTTGATGGGTACAAATCATTCTGTTCTCAAATTGGGGGTGGAGATTATGTGTGCATCTGCTGCAGAATCTGTCCCCAGGCACACTCTGCGCCGTGACTCTGTCCCTTTTCTTTTCTTCTAGGAGCTCCTTATTTTTTAATGACAATTTGAATTTCTCTTGTAATTTAGTTGCAATGGACTATAAAGCAGGCAGTTCCTCCCTTTTTAGGGCCATTCCTGAGATTTCATCTAAACCTAAGGAGTTAATTACAATAAAATTCCCTTTCTCATCACAGTCCAACAATCGGTCTGTAGTTTGAGTCCTAAAACCTTGTGTGGAACACTGAGCTTAAGAAACTCATCCAGGGTCACATAGCCAGTGTGTGCCAGATGGAGGACTTGAATCCATGATTCTGAGGCTGCCTCTCTATCTACTATGCCGCTCGACTTTGTTTTCTCCCTAATCTTCTGATGAGGGAAATGTGATATCTCTAGTGTCCTTTGTGTTGACTGATTCAGTATTCTTTCCAACTTCCCATAATGGGAAAAAAGTGATTTTGAGGACATCATTGTCTATTATATATCAGAGCACAGTCATAGAGCTAGGAAGAAATGGGTGTGTGTGTGTGTGGGGATTTGTCAAATGATTTGCCCAAGGTCATAAAGCTCATCCCAAAGGAATTGGAACTTCAAGTTGATGGTTCTTGATTCTCTCCAGTGCTCTCTCTATGATATCCCATGGCCTTTTATAATAGAAGCAGCTTTTGTATCAAATGAAGAGGAAAAAACAGACAGAGAAGCAGATGGGGAAATCATTTTTCTTCTCAAAGTGTGTGTCTGTGAGTCAATCTGGGATGTGGTCCAACTTTTGATCATCTTTCAGCCATCGATGCCCTTTGACGTTTTCAGCCTTTACTAGCAGGACCCCACAAGCTGTTTGAACTTGCCACCCCCTCTCCCCTTCCCCTCCTCCTCCCCTCCCTGGCTTGCATCTCATCTGTCTACCTCAGAAAGGAGGCAGGCTTTCCTGAAAAGTGGCCTTTGTTGCTGGGAATGCAGAGTGGCTGGCTGCCAAGGTGTCATATAATTTATTCCAGTCCCAAAGTACCAAGAGAGAAGAAATGGGAGAGAGGAAAGGAATGAGAAATCCAAAATAAGTAGCAGAGATTGAAATGCAACCCAAAGGGAGGAGAGAAAGTCCGTGAAGAGTAGGGAAAAGGCATGTGCTTCACCAACAGCTAACAACAAATTGAACATTATTTACAATTAAATATCTCCTTCTAATAATTATGATCATGATAATATTTGCCTTACACTTCCTAGTGCAAAGCAGGTCATTAAAGCCTCAAAACAACTCTGTAGGGGCCGCTAGGTGGCGCAGTGGATAAAGCACCAGCCCTGGAGTCAGGAGTACCTGGGTTCAAATCCGGTCTCAGACACTTAATAATGACCTAGCTGTGTGGCCTTGGGCAAGCCACTTAATCCTGTTTGCCTTGCAAAAAAAAAAAAACCCTCTGTGGGATCAGATGCAAATAGTTTACTATTCTATGGGTGACGAAACAGGGAAAGAAATTACTCAGTGTGTCCAAGGTCACAGACTAAGAATAATATGGTATTTGGTGCTTGAATAAGGTTTACAAAGCACTGTGCCCACTGTGAGGTGGGCAGGACAAATCAAATAGTCCACTCTCCCACTCCTGCACCTTTTACAAGTAGGGGAAACCTGAGGTTCAGAGATGTTTGGGGATGGTCCCAAGGCTGGGAAGATAGGTTAGTGACCAAGTTGGCTTTAAACTCTGACTTCAGACCTGAAATGCTCTCTGGTGGAAGAATGGTTGACCCTTCAGCTGGGATTGCAAATGTTTGCCCTCTCTGATGGGTTCTGCTTTGTAAAGAAACTAGTCACTCAGGCTTTGGACTGATTACTTCTTACCTCCCATTTTCCCCAGTAATCGGCCCCTCCAGTTCTACTTGGGTCTGGGTTGGTTAGAAGGGAAACCACAGAGATTTCATCCACTTGCTTATGTCTGTCATACCTCAGATCTTTTAAGAGAATTTTCCTCCTTTGCATTATGAGCTCTTGACTTTAACCCTTTTGACTCCAGGAACCCGAGGTTGTTCAGAGAAAAAGGAAATCTGTAGGTAAAAACAGAGTGTGTCAGAGCCAGAACAAATCCTTGGAGATGAGAGCATCCAATTCTCTTATTTTCCAGATAAGGAAACTGAGGTCCAGAGAGGGCAAATGATTTGCTTTTTTGGAAAGTAAAGAGATGGTTGAAGAGATGTTCTTCTTTGTAGCTTTATTGTTTTCTGTTCCAAAGTCCTTTCTGGTCAAAGTATTCTATGATTTCCCCTTTTTCTTCTAATCCTCTTTCTATAGCATGTTATGTTGCCTTTCAGTAGTAGCATTTTAAATTCTAAGCTCCAACCCACCTCTAGCATTCTGTGTTCTCATTCTTCTAAGGTCCTTTCCAGTTTTAACATTCCATGTTCTGTGGTCCCTTCCAGTTTTATCAGTCTATATTTCCAATTTGACATCTGTGGATCACCGATAGGTCTGTGAATGGATTTCATAAAATCTTTGAGCTTGGTGGTGAAATGGATCACATTTTAATTTTTCTAATATCTAACTGAACTTTAGCATTTCTTCAATTATTAATTTAAAAAGTATTCTGAGAAGGGATTCAAAGGCTTCACCATCTTGCCAAAGAGAACTATAGCATGAAAAAATGTTAAGAACTCGTATTCCAAGGACCCCTCTAACCCTAAATTCTATGTTCTAAAATCTCTCCCAGCTCTCACATTGTATGTTCTAGATGATTTGGTCACTGTCATATTAACTTATTCTCAATAGAGCCAGACCTAGCACCCAAATCAATTCAATTTACTTGTGACAATAGTAGCTAAAGGAGGAAGGAGACATGTTCGTCAGATGTGAGGGCTAAGAGAAAAATAAGTAGAGTTAAAAGAACTTCCAAACATGTTCTATTTAACCTTCTGGAACTAGAATGTAAAGACAATTTTTTTGGTAATTTCTTGAAATATATCTAGGCTCTTTTTTAAATCATGAGTTTTAGGAAATCCAATAATTCTTAAATTTCCTCTCCTTGATTTGTTGTTTTTCTAGTGAAATATTTCATATTCTCATCTTTTTTATTCTTTTGATTTTGTTTTGTTTTGGGGTTTTTTTTTGATGTCTCATGGGATCCTTAGGATTCACTTGTTCAATTCTAGATTTTAAGGGATTATTTTCTTCAGGGACCTTTGTACCTTCTTTTCTATTTGGCCACTTCTACTTTTTAAAATGCTCTCTCTTTTGCTAAGCTATCAAGTCTTTTTTTTAGCAACTTTGCAACATCACTTTCATTCCCCCCCCCCCCATATTTACTTTACCCCCTCTTATTTGAATTCTAAAATTCTTTTTTTTTTGAAGAATTCTTTTTAAACCTGAGACTGATTCATAGTTTTTCTTTGAGTCTTTGGATATGGATGTTTTTGACTTTGTTATCCTTTTCTGAGTTTGTGTTTTGATCTTCCCTGTCACCATTCTATTTTTGTTGTTACTCATTTTCCAGACTATTTTGGACTTTTAACTTTATATTTAAGTTGGGCTATGCTCCTGGGGTCACTGGAAGGAGATACTGCCCCAAGCTTCTTAATGCTGTTTTCAGCTTTAGTTCTGGGTTTCTGTAAGTTTTTCAGGTGTTCCAAGGTATGGATATATTCTAAGGAGAGTGAGTCATGGTCCTTCCTCTTCTGGACTTTGTTGTGATCTGAGAGTTCCAGCAAAGTGACTCCTATAATCTCCTGATCAGTTGTCCAACCTTCCTTTTGTCTGAGAGTTCCAAAAACCACCACTGCAGATTCAGTGCCCCCCCAAGGCTTTGATGCTGACTTGAAGGAATGCTATACTCCCTCCTCACCCCAATGAGATCTTTCTTGCCAACTTTCTAGATTGTCTTGGACTGGAAATTTGTTTCATCCTATCCTTTTGTTGCTTTCTAGAATTCATTTAAGGCATTATTTTAAAGTTGTTTGGTGGGGAATTCAAAAGCATCCAGAAGAATCCTTGCCTTGACTCCACCCTTCATAGAACCACATGAGTTAGGTTCACAAGAGTCAGATATGCCAGTTCAGATTTCATCTCCTCTAGGAAAAAAATTTATAGCCCAGAGTAGATGTTCAATATATGGTAGTTGACCTTTGTGTTCTCCATGACATTTTGGTTTGAGAATCAAGCCTGAAACAGATCCAGAAGTTGGTTATTTTTGTACCCATTTGCCCAAGGTTCTCTTTTCTAGAACAGGGAACTTTGAATTTGGGTAGTGACAGATGGGGATTTCTCTAGTCCCCACCTTTCCAAATCTAATGGGCCTATGAAGGTAAGAACATCTTTGTGGATAACATTTGAAAGCCTTGTATCTAAGGGATCTGAGAGCCCCCTGTCCTCTTTGCCAAGGAATGGGGGCTCATTAAAGTCAAATTTGACTCTTCCATTTCTTAGCTATTGGCAGAGAGAACGGAAGTTATCGATAGTTTTATTGTGGTAGTTAAGGGGGATTTCAGGTGGAGAGACAGTCCTTCATTCATCCAGGATCCACCCTGGATAATAACAAGATAAGACTTCTCAAGAACTTGAGAAGATCCGGGGCTGAAGTCAGAGCATCTGGGTTTCCACCGGACCTCTCTACCCTACAGACCAGACAACTTCTGAGGTCCCATTCTAATGATGTGTTGATCCTATATTTTATTAGTGTCATTGCTTGTTTTTACTATTATGTAACTCTAAGACTAAAAACTTTAGGACAGCTGGGATCTGTGTGAATACAGGGAGTTTCTGCACTCTGGAACCTTTGAAAGAACTGATTTGGCCTAGGTGTGTGACTCTGGACAAGTCACTCAACCACTTTGAGCCTTGGGCAACCTGCTAGGAATATGCTGCTGATGGGAGTTTCCAAACTGGGGAAATCAAGGGAGCTTGGAATGTTAATGGGTATCCAGGTGTCTCAATGGACAGAGTACAGAAACTGAAGTCAGGGAGACATAAGTTGACATCCTGCCTCTGACACTTACTAGTTGCATGACCCTGGGTAAGTCACTTAACTTCTTCCTGTCTCAGTTTCCTCATCTGTAATATGGGCATAATAATAGTATCTATTTTCCATAGATATTGGGAGGAAAGGACGGGATGATATTTGTAGTGTTTTGTACACCTTCAAGTGATGGACAAATTCTAGTTGCTGCTATTGTTACTGTGTTATGGTTAGTGACAATTCACATTCCTACAGCATTTGGAATTTTTGCCAGTGGCGGGGTTGGAGATTACATGAGGTATTTGTAAAGCATTTTGCAAACCGTAACATGCTAAGCTATTTTTACAAGAGAGCTGGACTGAACTGAGAGATTTGGGGATCATCAGAACCAAGGCAATAAGAGAACCCATATTGGGATGGTGGGGAATGAGATCCCTTATGGAATTTCTAAAATGGCAGATAATAGTCACATTACTTAATGTCATGCATTGGTATAAGGATCAGATGAGATCATCTCTCCCAACATGTGGTGAACAGATAATCAAAATTCATATCACTGTGAGCAATCATCAATATCCTTGTTTCATTCTGGTCATACTTAATTCACTGAATTACCAGTAAAGGGGGGATGGGTGGAGAGGGACAGTGTGTCAGTCCTTTTGCATTTGTTCTTTGCTACAGTGAAGTAAGGGTCCTAAGCAAAATGAGGGGGGCACACAAGAAGGAAAGGAATCAGTGTTTGTCCTCCTAGAGTCCAAGTTTCTAAGCTAGTTGGAGATATTCAACTTGTCATAATGTTATTTGGCCTTCCTTCCCTAAGAAGACCAAGGGGTCAGGGAGATGATGCCTTTATTTGAATTTGAGTGAGGTGGGGGGGGTGATAGCTCTCCTGGTGTACCAGTCAGGGTGAAGTGACTTACCCAAGGTCATCCAACTAGTGTCTGAGGTCAGATTTGAACTCAGGTCCTCCTGACTTCAGCTCTCCATTCACTGTTCCATCTAGCTGCATAATAATGTGACAGTAACTACCAATTATATAGATCTTTGAGATGTGCAGAATGCTTTACACATACTATTGAGTTGGTCCTCACTACAACCATGGGAGGCAAGTGTTGTTAATATATTTCCATTTTACATATAAGAAAATTAAAATTATGCTGTATCGTTTCACAAATTGATTCTACTCTCTAACCAACCCCATTTTGTCAAACCCCATTTCTCAGTTAAGCCAAAAATGCGGTCTCTCCCAATCAGCTTTAAAGACTTGGTTCAATGATAATTTCATTCTCTTTGACCTAGTCCCTGGGATGTCTTTTTTCAGTCTGAAAAACAAAAACCAGTTTAGCCTGCACCTCGCCCCAAAAGATAATTCTTCTGCCCTTGTCTCTCTTAGTAAAATTAAGGGTGGCTTGATCTCTCCAAGGGAATGGCTAAGCAGGTGGTTCTGATTGGAGAACTGATTTTCTAGCCAAAGCTACTAGAGGCGGTTGAAATCCAGTTATTTCAGCCAAGTCAGACCCTTTGTGACCCTATTCGGGATTTTCTTGGCGAAGATACTAGAATGATTTTCCATTTCCTTTACCAGCGTATTTTACAGATGGAGTTGTTGTTTGCCCTTTGTTCTCGAAGATGACCATGATATCAAGGAGGTGATGACATGGCATTCATATGAATTGAATTTGAGTTGAGTGGGTGCTGTGAAAAGTCACTAGCCTAATATTCTCCTTTGGATACATCTGGTTCTAATGACCAGATATGGATCAGGATGACTGGAGATGACTGGATATGAGGCAATCTCTGTGAAGTGACTTGCCCAGGATCACACAACCAATAAGTGTCTGAGGTTAAGTCCTATCCACTGCACCAATAAAGCAATTAGTATTCCTTAAAAATCAGAGGACTGAGATCATCCATACCTGAAGGCTAACCCAGCTTTCCCAGCTGTAGCCAAAAATGTGTGACATCCCCTAAATATCCAGAGCTCCTTTTTTCTTGTGTCTAATGAAAAGGGTTTCTTTTACCTTTGCATTGTGGTTGCTGACCTGACCAAGGGGACCATTCTGGCTCACTTTATAAACAGCAATAAGTATTACTGTTAAATTCTTATCTTGCTCAGAGAAAAAAAAAGTGTTTGCCTTTGTTGCATTTTACTGGTCACATGGATAAGGAAAATGAAGTTTGATTTGCTCCAGGTTACACAGCTAAGAAGTATCTGAGACCAAATTTGAATTCAGGTCTTCCTGACTCCAATCACTGAGCAGCCAGGATCCCTGGTTGTTTGGCCATTTATAGAATCATTTCCCAAGTACAGAAATATGGATGTTGATCAACATTCCTAAGATGGGGGTAAGATGAATGCCAGGGCTTCATCCTCCCTTACCATGTAAGGTGCTGTGACATCTCTTTCAATGTTGTTTATATTGTTATAAACACACTTTCTGATTTTTCTCTTCTGAATTTTGACTGTCATCTCTTCAAACAGCCAATCAGCCCCATGTGCAGAGGGAGTTTAACTTACTTTTATTTATTTATTTATTTATTTTGAATTTTTACAAATTTTCCCCCAATCTCGTTTCCCTCTTCCCACCCCCACAGAAGCAGTCTGTTAGTCTTTACATTGTTTCCATGCTATACATGGATCTAAGCTGAATCTGATGAGAGAGAAATCATAGCCTTAAGGAAAAAAATAAAGTATAAGAGATAGCAAAATTACATAATAAGATAATGATTTTTTCCCAAAAATTGAATGTAATAGTCTTTGGTCCTTGTTCAAACTCCACGGTTCTTTGTCTGGATACAGATGGTATTCTCCATCGCAGACAGCCCCAAATTGTGCCTGATCATTGCCCTGCTGGAATGAGCAAGTCCATTAAGATTGATCATCAGCCCCATGTTGCTGGAGTTTAGCCTACTTCTAACTAGACTTAGCGTAGCCCTGTGAGTAATATACATTATTTATTTAATTAATAAATATCAATCTATTTGGTCAGTAAAGAGGAGAGTACTCTATGGCAAGAGTATTTTTTTTTAATTTTGATGCCTTTATTTGCATTTATTTCTCTTGAAATCCATTGGGTTTATTTGATATATTTAAAAATATTATTTTGGGAATATGTCCACAAGAGGGGTCCATGACACTTAAAAAGTTTAAGCAATCCTGCTCTGTGAGGTCAGCAAGGAGGCTTAGCAGGACAAGATGGTTTTCCTTCAATGATCCAGCATCCTTGACTCTTTTTGTTTTGCCAATAAGGTCAACTATTGAATTGAGGAGAAACTAAAGTGTTATAGGGTTGTCAGCTGTTAATCAGGAAAGGGGTTTCTTCCTAAAGCTGTTTTTCTGGGGGTTTTTGTTTGTTTTGAGGGGAGCTCATTTTTGGCAGTTGAAATTCCTGGGGGCACCTTTATAACCTTCAAGCTAGAATTGTTGTTGTACAGTTGTTTCAGTCATGTCCAACTCTGTATGAACCCATTTGGGACTTTCTTGGCAGGGTTACTAGATGGTCCACCATTTCCTTCTCCAGCTCATTTTATAGATGAGGAAACTGAAGCAAGCAGAGTGAATTGACTTGGCCAGGGTCACATAACTAGTAAGAATCTGAGGCTGGATTTGAACTCAGGTTTAATTCTGTCTACTGTATCACCTAGCTTCTCCCATATAACAAATCATTGTCCAATCTGGACCTGGAGTCATTAAGGTGAAGATGATTCATTCTCTACTGTATAATTTTAATATATTACTATTTATAAGAACCTCATAACTCCTGTTCAGTTTTTGTAAATACCTTATTATTAGATAAGGGGAGGTGACTCTATTGACTGTAATTTGAACCCAAGGGATAGCACTCTTAGGGGCTTCACTTCCCTTTTGGTCAAGGATGTGACACAAAGGAGAGAGAATTCTGCAAAATTAATCCCATGTTTGGGAAGGAGGAGTGACTCATGGGTAAAACATAGTTTGTCCAGAATGCTGAGGGGCAGGGGGCCCACTCGGAATCTCCCAAGAAGGTTTCTTGGAGCAGTGGAGACAAAAGCTTTGGGAAAGTTGTCTCTGACTCATCTCCAGGGGGATGATTCATCAACAAAGTCTTAGAGGCTCTAGTACAAAAAGAAAAAAAAAATTGGAAATGCCTCCATGAAAATATCTTCTTTATGTTGAGAGGCAAATTATGTCTGTTTTCTTTATGTTGAGAGGCAAATTATGTCTGTTTTCTTTATGTTGAGAGACAGCCTCAGAGCCAAGAACACCTGGGTTCAGGATCTACCATTGATCCATTACTTCATTCATTTCACTACTCAGTGCTCACATTATAAGTTACAAAGAAGGTACCAACCGGCACTGGTTTTCTAAATCAGTGAAATCATGGGCCTAGTCACTGTCCTTTTCCCTCTCTTGTACTGGATGTTCTCAAAGTCTTAATGCAGTTTTAGGTGATGGTGTATTACAGGATGCGATTTCAAGGCAATTTATTCAGTCAAGTCAATAATCACCTACTGGAGTGGAGATGCAAAGTTCAAAATATAAAATAGTTCCTACTCAAAAGGATCTTTTATTTTATTAGGGGAGACAGCTATGTATTTACACATATATGTCTTTATACATATATATATATATATATATATATTATATATATGTGTGTATGAGAGTGTTGTTGTTCATATATTTCAGTTGAGTCTGATACTTTGTGATTTCATTAGGGGTTCTCACAGCAAAGAGAACCATTTCCCTTTTCAGCAAATTTTACAGATATGGAAACTGAGACAAACAGGGATAAGTGATTTGGCCAGAGTCAGAAAGCTATTATGTGTCTGAGTCAAGATTTGAATTTGGGTCTTCCTCATTCCAGGCCTAATGATCTATCCTCTGTGTTGGCTGCCTGCCTACACATGTGTGTGTGTGTGTGTGTGTGTGTGTATGTATATGTATATATATAATATATATTATATATATATATATGGACATGCATAAATATACACACCCATACTTATATGTCTACATGATGCCTACACACCCATATATATGTGTATATATTTATGTCAAAATACACACATCATCTGTGCCTGGGCAGCCTCCTATGCCTGAAATTCTCTCCCTCCTTACCTCAGCATTTTAACATCCTTGGCTGCCATCATAGCTTAAAGTCTTTTCCTTTTCCTCAAGTGATCATGTCTATAGTTGGACCTCTTCTATCCCTCCAAGTTCCTTCAGAATAGATTCCTCAGGTGTTTTAGATGCTTCACTTTTCATTACATAAGGGAAGAAAGTTCAAATCCTTTTGTCTGACATTCAAGCCCCCCCACCAAGTCTGTCCACCATTTTACTTTTACAAAACAAAGTGGGGAAGTAAACTAAGTGTTGGGTCTCTGACTGAGGCTGCCTTGATTAACTTTCTCTCATCATTCAGCTCCCTTTTGCTGCTCTACATGAAGTTTGGGCCAGGTCATCCGTTCAGGATCGACAAGACATTCTCAGGCATTTTCACCTTCAAACTTTTACTTTCTCCACCTTGTTTCTTTTCATAACCATTTTTTATTGTCCTTCAGTCATTTCCAGAATTCTTCATGATCCCAATTGCAGTTTTCTTGGCAGAGATTCTGGAATAGTTTGTCATTTCCTTCTTTAGCTCATTTGATAAATGAGAAAACTGAGGCAAACAGAGGTTAAGTGACTTGCCCAGAGTCACATACCTAAGAAGTGTCTGGGGCCAGATTTGAACTTCAAGTCTTCCTGACTCCAGGATCTGTGCTTTATCCTCTATACCACCTAGCTGCTTTTAATGATAGTAATTCAATTTTATGTAGCACTTTAAGATTTGAAAACTATAGGGGGGGTGGATATAGGATGGCAAACACAATACTGGGGAATATGGATAAAATGGATAAAAGGGGAAAATTACAAACAGAGGGAGGGCAATAAAGAGTTAGTAATTATAACTTTGAATGTGAATGGGATAAGCTCTCCCTTAAAATGTAAGTGAATAGCAGAGTGGATTAAAAACCAGAGTCCTGCAATATGCTGCTTACAAGAAATTCATCTGAAGTAGAGAGCAAAGGTAAAAGGTAAAAGGTAAAAGGTTAGAGCAAAATACATTTTGCTTCAGCTGAAGTGAAAAAAAAACAGGGGTAGCAATCCTTATCTCAGACAAAGCAGCTACAAAAATAGATAGTGTTAAAAGAGATAAGGAAGGAAACTACATCCTCCTAAAAGGTACCATAGACAATAAAGTGATTTCAATACTGAATATGTATGCACCCAATGGAATAGCATCCAAATTCTTAGAGGAGAAGCTGAAAGAACTACAGGAAGACATAGACAGCAAAACTCTACCTCAACCTCCCACTCTCAGATTTAGATAAATCAAATCATAAAACAAACAAGAAAGAAGTTAAGGAGGTAAATAGATTGTTAGAAAACCTAGATATGATAGACTTATGGAGGAAAATGAATGGGGATAGAAAGGAATATACCTTTTTTCTCTGCAGTACATGGCACTTATGCAAAAATTGACCATGTACTAGGGCTTAAAAACCCAATGATCAACTGTAGAAAAGCAGAAATAGTGAATACAACTTTCTCAGATCATAATGCAATAAAAATCATATGCAATATTGGGCCAGGGAGATAAAGACCCAGAACTAATTGGAAACTGAATAATCTCATTTTAAAGAATGAGTGGATCAAACAACAAATTATAGAAAAAATTAATTATTTTATCCTAGATAATGACAATAATGAAGCAACATACCAAAACCTATGGGATTCACTCAAAGTGGCTGTCAGGGGATATATTACATCTTTGTTTTTTATTTTTTTAGGTTTTTGCAAGGCAAATGGGGTTAAGTGGCTTGCCCAAGGCCACACAGCTAGGTAATTATTAAGTGTCTGAGACCAGATTTGAACCCAGGTACTCCTGACTCCAGGGCCGGTGCTCTATCCACTGTGCCACCCACCCACCCCATATTATATCTTTAAATGCTTACATGAATAAATTAGAGAAAGAGGAAATCAAAGAACTAAATATGAAACTAAAAAGTTAAAGAACAAATTAAAACCCCCAATTACATACCAAATTAGAAATTCTAAAAATTAAAGGAGAAATTAATAAAATTGAAAGCAAAAAAACTATTGCATTAATAAATAAAACCAAGAGTTGGTTTTATGAAAGAACCAGTATAATTGATAAACCTCTGGTTAATTTGATTAAAAAAATAAAGAAGAAAACCAAATTGCTAGTATCATAAATGAAAAAGGTCAATTCACCACCAATGAAGAGGAAATAGTAATAATTTGGAATTATTTTGCCCAACTCTATGCCAATAAAGTTGACAATCTTAAGTGAAATGGATGAACATTTACAAAAATATAAGTTGCCCAGGTTAAATGAAGAGGAGATTAAATACCTAAACAACTCTATCTCATAAAAAGAAATTCAACAAGCCATCACTGAACTCCCTAAGAAAAAATCTCCAGGGCCTGATGAACTCACAAGTGAATTCTACCAAACATTTAAGGAACAATTGGTTCCAATTCTATATAAACTCTTTGGAAAAATAGGGAAAGATGGAACTCTGCCTAATTCTTTCTATGACACCAATAAGTATTAAGTGATTGAGGCTGGATTTGAATTTTTCTAAATTTGCTAATAGTTTACAGTAGGGTTTTTTTGGATGATTTCTTGGGATTCTCTAGGTATACCATCATGTCATCTGCAAAGAGTGAGACTTTTGTCTCTTTGAACCTAGATCTTCCTGACTCCAGGACTGGTGCTCTATTACTGCATCACTTAGCTGCCCCTGGAAGACTCTCAGTTGTGGAGTAGGTACTAATATGTTTTGTTTGAAGAATGTCTACCCTTGGAACATCCTACATTGATGAAGTCATGGTCCCTGTCAAAAAGTAAATAAAAGTATTAACCATTCATCTCCTTAAGCCATGACGTAGGCATGAGTTTGATAATAATAATAATAACTATCATTTAGGAAGGATTTCAAGACTTTACAAGAATTTTACATGGTCTTTACAAATAACTCTTGAGATTATCCCCATTTCAACAACATGAAAACCAAGACTCAGTGTTTTACCCAAGAGTTTTACTCACAATGAAGTTTGATAGTGACTGGGGAAGGATTTTGGATTTGGATTTTCCCAACTCCAAGCACAGTGAGCTATCTGTTACTGCAATCTGCCTCTGTGGAAGAAGTCAGGTTGCCTGATCCAGATTATTTGCTTAGGTAGTCTAATAACCCATAAAATGGGAGTCATTCTTGGATGATGGACTGAAAACCATACTTGGAGTCAGCAAGACCTGAATTCAAGTCTTACCTCACATGTACTGGTTATGTGAACCTGGGTATTTCAGAACTACCTAATGCCCAAGGCAATACTCTTTGGGACCACAAATTGAAGATCAGGTGCTACCTACATTTTTAGTGGGAGTTTTCTGAAAATTCCTTTTACCATTGAATTCTCAGTTTCGGTCCCAATAGTATGCATTGGGTCCTCTTACAATCCTTAGTTTTCTTTAAAACTCAGCTTTAGCACTACATTTCTCCCAAGGCCACATCCCAAACCTTCGATTATTTTTGTATATATTTACAGGGGCCTGTATAGTTATCACCCCAAAAGCTTGTACACTCTTCTAGGATAGGAATTGTTTCATTTGTGGTTTTCTATCCCTAGTGTCTGACACATAGCAGATCCTTAATAATTACTTGTACATTTATTGTACTTAGTTAGAATTTAATGTATGGATTATCTGTTAATTAGTTTTCTGGATCTGGATAGAAGTTCTCAGCAAATTGAGGTGGTATCAGGATAGAGGAGCTGTGAATGAAAATCTAAGACTAGTTATATGCAGAATTTGACCACTTAAACACTTGTAACATCTCTATGTATAGGTTTTTTTTATCTAGAAAAAATGAATGGCTTAATCTGGGTTCTTTCCAAGGTCATTTCCAAATAAGTATCCTGTGGTTCTGTCATCATCAGATTTCCCCTGAGATGTCACCAGAGCCTGTACACTCACTGTTCCGGAATATCCAAAAATAGAATGTTGCTGGGGTCTCCTAGTTGCTAAAAATAAGCAGATAGTAAAATAACCATACATTATAGAAAAGAAAATTGAGACCGATCACATGTTTTGTTCATGGTTTGTTTCACCCCCAAAAACAAGGGCTCCTTGAAAAATGTTCATACCAGTTATTTCCTTCTCTTTGAGGTCTTCAATATGAAATTAATGTAGAAAAAATGTTCTTTATTAGCATATTTTTCACATGAAAAGGGATTTCATTTTCAGAATTTCATCTTCAGAATCTTTGCCTGGAGTTGAAATAATGAAAAAAGGTACAGGAAGTTGAAGAGCAGGATGGTGAAGTGATTTTCTCTGGAAAGAGGGTTCCTTCTATCCCCTCATCATCTAGTAGCACCCTCCTGGAAGCTTTTTGGCCTGTCTTCATGAAGGAGAGTCCAACTCCTTTCTCCTCTAGCAGTGAAAGGCGGCACCTGGGAGTCAATGGGCAGCCACAGGGACTGGTGAACAAAAATGGTTCCTCTTTTTGGTCATAGGGAAAGGGGAGAGATGGCATCAAAGTATACAGGTCAACATTTCCCCTTGAGTTTCCATCCTCCATAGTTCATCCCCCTCCCTAATTGTAAAAAGACAATCACATGAATAACATTTAGGAACTTGGCTCCTGTGAAATTCCTATGAAAACAAGAGCTAAGGAGAATAGTTTAAACAAACTGATAAGTTGAGGATATTATAGCCTAATTAGACAGCTAGGTAGTATCATGGATGGAGTGCAGGACTTGAAGTCAGCTTCAAATCATGACTCAGACAAAGCTATGTGATCCTAGGCAATTGTTATTTAATTCACTTTCCTCGGCTGTAAATGGAGATAATACCAGAATCTACCTCATTGGGTTGTTAAGATCAAGTGAAATCATATTTGTAAAATACTTGGTGAATCTTAGAAAATTATAGATTAGTGTCTAGATCTAGGACAGATAGCAATTTTGTTGTTGTTATTCATTGTTTTCCAGTTGGGACTGACTCTTTCTGAAGCTATCTGGGTTGGGGTTTTTTGCGGGGGGAGATACTGGAGTGGTTTGCCATTTCCTTCTCCAGTTTATTTCAATGATGAGAAAACTGAAGGATTAAGTGACTTGTCCAGGTTCACGCAACCAGTAATCTTTTTTTGTTGTTCTTTTTGCAAGGCAATAGGATTGAGTAAGTTGCCTAAGGTCACACAACTAGGCAATTATTATGTGTCTGAGGGTGGAGTTGAACTCAGGTCCTCTTGACTTCAGGGTTGCTGTTCTATTCATAAAGTTACCTAGCTGCCCCTTATAATTAGCAATTTCTGAGATCAGATTTAAACCCAGGAAGTTGAATCTTGCTGACTCTAGATCTGCCACTCTATTCACTGCAGCACCTAGCTGACCTTAGAGAGTGATAATAACAGCCAAATTTATATGCTGGGTTTTTTTTTTTAGGTTTTTTTTTTTTTTTTGCAAGGCAAAAGGGGTTAAGTGGCTTGCCCAAGGCCACACAGCTAGGTAATCATTAAGTGTCTGAGACCGGATTTGAACCCAGGTACTCCTGACTCCAGCGCCGGTGCTTTATCCACTACGCCACATAGCCACCCCTTATATGCTCTTTTAAGGTTTACAAAATACTTTGCAAAGTTATCTCATTACCACAACCCTGGGAGATGGATGCTATTATTATCCTCTTTTTACAGAGGAAGAAACTGAAGCTAAGAGTGGTGAAATAACTTTCTAATAAGTGTCTGAATTCAGGTCTTCCTGACTCAGTCACGAGTACTCTACCCCTTGAACTATATAATAGTCTTATTCTACTCTTTTGTTGTTGGATCAAGTCTGGATCGCTCTATTCAGTTTTAATAAAGGGGAGTATATTTTAAGCAACACATTAAATGCCCAGAGAAGAGGTCCAAAGGTGGCCAACTAGACTAGAAAACCCTATGACCATGCCAAAGGAAGACCATTTGAAGGAATGGGACATGTTTTTATGGAGGAGAGAAGATTCAGGGGAGATATAAGAGTTCTCTATATGTATTTTTTTTTGCAAGGCAAATGGGGTTAAGTGGCTTGCCCAAGGCCACACAGCTAGGTAATTATTAAATGTTTGAGACCAGAATTGAACCCAGGTGCTCCTGACTCCAAAGCCAGTGCTTTATCCACTATGCCACCTAGCCAACCCTGTCTATTTGTATTTAAGAGCACCATGGCTCTAGGATTGCAAGTCCCTCCTCAGAGACCATCTATTCCACTGCCTACCATTTTACATCCAAGAAACCTGAGACTTGGGACAAATGGAGTGACCTTCTTAAAATCTCATAAGCAAAGAAACTAAAGACAGAATTTGAACCCAAGTTGCCCACCTTTCAAGTCAATAACTCCTTCTTGCCTCAATGGACTTTGCATATAAAAGACATTCAATAAATGTTGAAGGAATAAGTGATTAGTTTAAAGATACAAAGGTACTTTTATCCCTCCTCATCACTCACTCATAGCCTCTGACCATCATGGAATCTCAGAATTGGAAAAAATCAAAGAGAACATCTCTATCCTTACAACCTCCCCAATAAGTTAGTGAGTCAACAAACATCTTGCCTTTCAAGGATTGTGTTGAGTTCTTGGGATACAAAGAAAAGTCCTCAAGACTTAGATTCTAATGATATGCCTTTAGGAAGAACCTTCTATGTGCCAACTGAGTCAACAAGTATTTATTAAGTGCCTACTGAATGTAGCAATTATGCTAAGTGGCTTGGAGATCCAAAGAGTCAGGTTATTACTAGAATGAAGACCTTGGGGTGGGTAGAGAGGAGAGGCAGTCTATTGCATTATGTCATTTTAATAATTAGTAGGGAGCTTGTTTTGCCATCAAGTCTTCATTTCCAACTTTTCATGAATCAGGGCAGAAATGACTTCCCAGCCTGCTAAGCCCTCTCTTCAGTCCTTTGAATCTGCCTAGGAATGCTTGTTGTCATCAGATTCCAGGGAATAAAAAGAGTAGGGGAGCATCCCAGACACCACAGGGCTTTTAGGAAAATAGTATTGACTTTGGTGGCTACGAAGCTTTACTTCATCTGGAGAAGTCGATTTCTCTGAGTGAAGGCAAACTCCCTGGGCCCAGGAGGCAGTAAACGCTGAGCGATTGAGCAGACATTGATTGTTTGATCATCCCTAGAAGTTTATTGTAAGTGAATCTGCACTCCGTGTTCTCGAGCCTTCCCGGAATCTGGGCTATAATTGGAAAGCAGAGCAGCATATAGAAAAGCAATCATTTTGCATAGCTGCCAGGAGAAAATAGCAGATTTGATATTTATATTCTGACAGTTCTGCTGGTTGGAGCCCTCCTGTATAGGGAGGATGCTTCCACTGGCATGAGGGAGTTGTTGGGGCTCTGAAGTGGACAGATGCTGGAGGCCAGAGACCCCAAAATTCAAAGCCTCGTGGGCTCCAGGTAAGCTGCAGTGGGGTTCAGGGTATAAGATCTTGGATTTGAAAATGGAGGGGGCTGCTAAAGTCATCATGTCCAACCCATCATTTCATAGAAACAGTAACTGAGGCCCCAAGGGGAGATCACCCAGAGAAGGAAAGTCTGGGTATTAGACCCTGGGCTCTCACTCTTTGTCTTGCTGGCTCCAGGTTTCTCTTGATGTCAACTGGATCCTAAATATCATTGTTGTCAGTGCCAGAGAGATGTGTTTGAATGTAGGTTTTGAACCTTGATAAGCAACAAACTTTTTTTCCCTTCAAGGTTATGGACTCCCTTCCCCTTGACCTGAGTTCAAGTCTGGGTTCTGGCATATGGCAGCCATCTGACTTTGATCAAGTGACATCATCTCTCTGGCTAGATGGAGACTTGAATAAATGGCTCCATCTCTAAGTTGTCCTCTTTGATACTTCCAGTTTTTACTATCTAAGAATAAGTTCGAAATTTACTTGGTGAAAGAGTGTTCATGAGCAGAAGAGCCTGAAATTCTCCTTTTTGTGTGAGTTTGATGATTTTCTTCATTCGCTCACGCATCTATCTAGTTGTCCATGCATTCGTATGCCATCTGTCCACCCGTTCATCCATCTGTTCATCCATCCATCATCCACTTATTTATTTTGTGGCGGTATCAACATTTTCTTGATAAATTTTATCTGGAAACAAAATATATACTTCAGTTGATTCAGTAGCATATTCTCACCTGTGTCCCTCATCTCACAAGGCTTTCTGATTGATAAGAAATGAATGGTAAAATCCTTACTGTGGGGTTAGGTACTATATTAAGTTCTGAGTTTACAGATGCTGAAGGGAGACAGCTCCCGCCCTAAAGGAGCTTACATTCTCCTAAAGAGTGGTGATTTGGTGGAGGCATTTGTTCTTCAGGGCACGAGGGCTGATGAGTGAAGCTTTGTGATGGATGGCTGTCACTTTCCAAAAACAGAGGTAGCAACCATTTCATCACTAGCATCTTTTTGCATTCAAATTCCAGAATGTGGCTCATTATTTAGGTTTCTAATCACTGATTCCTGGCCAAGAGGTTGCAACGCGGGATGGGGGGAATGCCAGTTAGTTATTCAGTCTGTTAGTCAATCAGCATTTATTAAACACCTAGTCAATAAGTCATAAGCATTTATTAAGGCCCCACTATATATGGCAGAGACTGAGATGAGTGCTGGGAATACAAAGAAAGGCAAAAGACAGTCTTGCCTTGGAGGAGATTCCAAATTAATGGGGGAGAGGGGGAGATAGCATGCAAACAGCTATGGACAAACAAGTGAGATTCATGCTTTGAGAAGGGTCTGGTAGAGTCTAGACAACTTCTTGAGGTTCATTTATATTTATCAATCTATGAAACAAAAATCAATCAGATCATCCCATCTTCAGCAGCGTCTGATCTGTTCAGGGTTAGGTGTCATCAAGGAGAAAAGGAAGTTTGAGAAACCGTGGCTGTCTTCTAGGAACACAGAGTCTAGACAACCCAACCTAGATGAACTTGGGTTGTTTGGGTTCTCATCAATGCTCTGGGACACCTGTTGTTGTTGCTGACTTTTTGGCTGGCACAACTGCCTGCCCTGCCCTGCGGGAGGATAGGGCTTGTATTGTTGTCTTATTTTTTTTTTTTTATGAGAAAACTGGGCCCCAGCAGTTATGCAATGTTTGATTAGGAGCTTACAACTATGGAAGGCCACCTAGTTCAGCCTCCTCAGTTTACAGATGTTGAAACAGGGGACCAGAGAGGTTGAGCAATTTGCCCCAAGTCACATAGCTTGTAAGCATCCAAGCTGAGATTTGGATATGCATCTTCCACTCCATCCTCTCCTCCATGTTGCCTATCTCATACCTTAGCTAGTCCTTCACTGACAATCTCCCAGCTGGCCCCTTCTTGAAGTTGCCTCTATCATTGTGAAAGAGTTGGGGCTTTCAAGAGCCATCTCTATCTGTTGCTGAAACCTCACAGAGGAATGGCAGAGAAAGCTTCGTTGTCTCCAGGGAGGGGAAACCACCAGCTTAGCTCACTGTAACCAAATTTCTTGGTAACAGGTTACCTTTTCCCTAGAATATTCCAATCCACTTCTTGGTCACTGAGCCCCACTGACTCACCTTTGTTTACCCTCATTTTTCTGCTGATGGCATCCCTTTATTAATCTTCTAACCTTGTACCATCCTCACTTGATTTTTTTTTAAGATTAGAAAAATGTTCAGCATTAGTCTGTCGAGGTACAATAGTGGTAGTCAGTGTGTGGATCTGAGTATCTCTTAATTAACCAAGTATTGTAGGAGGAAGTCTGCCCTAAAGACTAGAAAGCTTGTCTTAGAATCAGTAAGAGCTACATTCAAGTCCTTTCTTTGACTGTGTGACCCTGAGTATGTCACTCAGCTTCTCAATGTAGGTGCTGATCTGTATTGATGGAGGCATTTCCTCATCCCCAAATTTCTTACCCCAACAAGCTATCAGGTCTAGTTCCTTTATGTAGGCAAGCAGAGAGTCTATTTTTGGACAGGAATTTTGAATTCCTTCCTTTCTTGGAGTTAAAAAGGAATTTTTTTCCTTCTATTCTTCCTTTATTGTTTTTACCAAGGAATATCGGGGAGACCTTCTCTTCTTTAGCTTCAAAACTAGGAGACAAGACTATAGACTTATGAAATATTGCCATTGGAAGGGGTCATAGAGCTCATCCAGCTCCTTCATTTTATAAAGGATCAGAGAAGGGAAGTTATATAACTCATCAGAAACTAAAACTTGGGTCCAACCTCCCAATGGAATTCGCTTGCCTATTGGACCAAATCTATTCAAACTCTAAGAGTTCTGATCATTGTTTTGTGTGTAATGATTTTTTTTTAATTTTGATTTTATATTTTTATGTGGGATTTTTGTACTGTTTTTGTACTGTTGTTTTCACTCCTTTTTTGTGGTGGTTGGGGGGAGTCTCATTCCTGCTCTTCTCCTTATAAGTGTAAATACAGTGGTGCTTGCTAAGTGATATTACTGAAAACCTTCATGACCTGGACCCCTCACCCATGGTCTCATTGTTGTAACTGCTGGTGATTTCCTTACAGACCCCTCAGGTCATTTATTTAGTTAATTTTGACTTCTGTCCTGGATTGTTTAGTGTAAATAAAGCCATTGAACCCTTTTGAAGTTTGGAACTGTGTATGGTGGCCACACCTTCATACTTTCATTCTCTGTAAGTTAATTCAAGTGTGATTTCCTCTGAGTATATAAGGTCCAGAGACTGAGAATTCATTCTCCTTTCCTTGCCCTCTCTTTCTGCCTTCCATTTCCTGAAACTGATCTTTCCCTACCTTAAATTTCTTTAAAATGTCAGCCATTTAAAAATGTTGTATTGATATTTTGTTTTTCCATTATAAGTATAGATTATTTCCCTTCTCATGTGACAAAGAAAAGCAATTGAATAAGACAATGACCTCATCTGGAAGTCAATGCAGCATTCCACATCTGTAGCTACCCCCCTCTATTTTAAAAATTGTTTTGTTAATTGACTGAAATCCATTTTCTCTCCTTCCCAGCCCACTCACCCCACAGAAAGAAAGAAAAAAGAAAAACAAATTCTTCACAACCAAATACACAAAGTCACACAAAACAAATTGCATGGTTGGTGTAATGTGAAAATATGTGTATTTTGTTCAGCCCTCCAAATTCATCATCTCTCTGTCAGGGACAGAACAGTTTATCATAATCAGCCATCATCATTGGTCCTCTGAAATCTTTGCTGGCAACATGGGTTCATACAGTTTTCAAAGTTGTTTGTCCTCACATTGTTATTACTATTGAGCAAATAATTCTGCTTCTGCTCATTTTTCAGGCTTAATAGGTTTGTAGAAGTCCTCAACATTGTTCATTCTTGATGGCTAATGTGGAAATTTGTTTTGTATGATTTACATATAATATGCATATTGTATATTATGTATATATACATATATATAAAATGAGTATCAGATTTCTTGCCTTCTTAGTGAGTGGGAGAGGGGTGGGAGGAGAAAAAATTTAGAACTAACTATAAAGATAAAATTTTAAAACGCATGGAAAAATAAATTAGGAAAAAAAATCATAAAATCCCTAGTACCTGCTTCATTTAATTAGTAGTCATTTGGACCATTGTTTTCATTTGGCTATAGATAGCCTGAATTTCCTCTCTTGAGAACTGCTTATTCATATCCTCAGGTCATTTATCCTTTGGGTAATTAATGTCTCTTTTGCTTAGAAACTTGAATACATTCTTTATATATCTTAGATTAGAGAAAACATGCTACAGTGACTTTTCCCCTAGTTGTTTCCCTTGCAATCTAAACTTTATCAGATTTTTTTCGTGGAAAATTTTTAGTTTAATGTAATCAAAATGATCTTTCAATCTCTTGTTTGGTCACAAACTTTCCATCTGTCCATGGGTCTGATGGACAAGTTTTTTCCATTTTGTTAATATTGTTTATGATATGACCTTCTATGCTTATGTCATGTATATATTTGGAGTTTATCTTGGTGTAAGTTATTAGGTCTTGATCTAAATCTAATCTGTTCTTTTCTGTTACCTAATTTTCCTAGGAGTTTTGTCAGATAGTGAATCCTTATTCTGTTATCTCTGGCATTTGTGTTTATTGAATAATAGGCTATTAAATATTCCACTTTCATAAGTTGAATACCGAATTAGTTGTACTGTTTGATTTCTCTCTTTGTTATCCAGTAGAGAAGACCCAGAATCCTGAGTTTAAATCTGATCTCATAAATTTAGTAGCTGTATGACCCTGGGCAAATCACTTAACCTTGTGTGCCTCAGCTTCCTCACCTGTAAAATGAACTGGAGAAGAAAATGGCAAACCACTCCAGGATCTTTGCCAAGGAAACCTTAAATGGGGTTACAAATAGTTGAACATGACTGAGAGTGACTGAACAAAAACAACCCAATTGTTTGAGAATTATTCTTCCATATTATATTTGGAGACTTGGCACTGCTAAAACCCCTTTCCCCCCCCCCCCTACTTTTCATTATTACCTCTGAGATTCTTGATCTTTTATGCTTCCGTGTAAATCTCATTATTCCTTTTTAGTTTTGTAAAATAATCTTCTGGTAGTTTGGCATAATATTGAATGGGCCAGCTAATTTAGGCAACATTAACCTTTTTATCACAGTAACTCATTATGTAGTGGCTGGCTACTTGAGTTTGGTTCTGCCTATGAGGAATCACTATTCAGACTCGGAAAAGCATGGGTGGAAATAGAACAAAATTTATTAAAAGAAATTACAACACATAGGAAGGGATAGGGACGAGAGAGAGAGAGAGAGAGATAGAGAGAGAGAGAGAGAGAGAGAGAAAAGAACAGCCAAGCAATGTTGTCTGGACCACAGGTCAGAGAATTCTGTGGCCTTGAGCAGAAGTCCAACCTAAGTTTTTATGTCTTGTCTCTAAAGGGGCAAAAGGTGAACTCCCTTTCTCTTCCTGGACCAGGAATTAGGTAGACGGTAAAACCTAAGGAGATCAGGATACACATTTTACATTAAACAATGAATCAGTAGTAATGGGGATCTCCATCCAAATCAAGCAGATTACAAATTGTTTCTGTTACAATCATAATTCTCTACTTCTAGTCAATTCACATCTCAAGAGTGATTGGCAGTCAATTTATATCTCCTCCCTATTTCTTTCAGTTAATTCACAATTCTTTTCATCTTTCCTCTGCATCAATTCTACTTTGAAAAATCAATATTTTCCCCATTATTTAGGTCTCTATTTCTAGAAACAGTGTTTTGTAGTTATAGTTATATAGTTCTTAACTTGGTAGGTAGATTTTGGTAGATTAACCTTGGCTGATAGTCTTAGTAGGTAGACACAATGTATTTTATCCATTCTATAGTTATTTTAAATGAACTTGTCTTTTAATCTCTTCTTGCTGGGTATTATATGGAAATTCTGATGATTTGTATGAAATGATTTTATATCCTGCAAGTTTGCTGAAGTAATTATTTGAATGAATTTTTAGTTGAAGAGAGTTGTCTAATGGTTGACTATCTTGACATCTTACAGCATGAGCATTCTATCTCCTCTTTCCTTATTCTCCTTCCTCCCATTTCTTCTCTCCTCCTATTGATGCAACTAATAGAATCTGTATCAAATAGAAGTGAGAGCAAAAGGGAAGTGGTTTCCTAGACTTTGAGGTTAAGGTTGCTCTTATTAATTAGCCTTCTGCTGAATTTTAATGTTGTTTTCATTTATATATTTGTTGCATTCATTTCATCATAGAGCAACCTTAAATACTGAACTTAAGAGTTAGTAAGTCTTGGGTTTGAACCAATTTCCAACACTAATTAGATATGTAACTCTGGGCGAGCCAGTGAACATCTCTGGTCCATTGACTTGGCACCTTCAAAGATCAAAGACTGAAGATGACAACAATGACTTAAGTGTCCAAGGGAGGTTTTTCCTCCTAAGTCAATCTGACCTGAAATCTTGACCTGAAATTGCTGAAATATAGAATTTCTATTCTGCACTACCCAGACCCATCTTCTTTTTCCTTCTCTTCCTTCTGCTAGATTGTAAGCTCCTTGAGGGCAGGGAATGGTCTTTCCTTTCTTTTTGTATCCCCAGTGTCTGCCTCATGGAAGGCTCTTGATGAATGTCTATTGATTGAATCTTATGCTTAGAGTAGAACAGTTGATAAAAAAAAAAGTATTTTATCTAAGCATTAAATAGAGCTGAGTGTTCTGGAAGTGGGACATGAATTCCCAAAGAAGTGAGGAGAGCTCTTTTGGGGAACAGTTTTCCAGACCACCTAAAGAAATGGTAATGACCAGATAGTGGTAGATCCTTCACCTACATTGCTTGCTCAGGGTCCTAGCTTCCAGGACCCAAAAGCCCTATTTTGGAGACGAAACAAGACAATAATGACTTGATTTCTCTACCAAGACACACCAGCCTTGCTACACAGATGGTCTTTTGTTGATTACTTTTTCTTAGTTCAGATGGCTTGTCTGGATAGGAGGTACCCTAGGTACCCTTGGTTTCAATTCTTTCATTTTTCCTTTATTCAGATCAGCTTTTGAAGTGATTCAGAGAAGGTGAAGACAATTCATACAGCTGTCTTAGGAGGACGGCCGCAGACAGCTGAATAAATGCAGGTATGCTCATTTACTTATTTCTCTATGGCTAATAATTAAGAATAGCATTTTTATAATGAGTGAAGTTTTGATGTCATCTCATTTGACCCTCCTATCAAAGGTGTGGGATAAAGGTGGCATTATAGACCCCTTATACAGGTGAGGAAATATGCTAAGAGAAAATTCAGATGACTTTCCCAGAGTCTCAGTTAGTAAGTGAACAGGATTCAAATTCAGGTCTTCCTTACTTCAAGTCCAGATTTCTATCTGCTCATGATTCAGAATGCAGAGCCCTGGGTCTAGAAGCAGAAAGAGCAGAGTTCAAATCTGCCATTACCTTGTAAGTCAGCCTCAATTTTCTCTTCTGTAAAACAGAGATGATAATATCATCTTCCACTCAGGGTGGTTTTAAGGATAAAATAGATAATATTTATTTTTAAAAATGCTTAGCACAGTGTCTGACCCATAGTAGACACTCCATAAATGGTTATTCTCATCTTCTTTCCTCCCTCCTCTATCCACTATGCTACTTAGCTGTCTAAGATGAGATTGGCCCTGTGATTTCATTAGTATAGGGAACTCTCAGGTGAGAAAAGTCTCTCTACCAATGCAGGTTGGTACCTTTCCTTCAACTTTATCATCTTAGAGTATTGCCTAGAAATATTATAGATCTTGCCCAGGGCCATGTGCCAGAGAGAGGCCCTGATCCAAAGTCTTTGGGCTTTGAAGCTGATTTTTCAGTCACCATGCAAAGTCGTCCTATTTGGGTTTCTATATAAAAGAGAAAGAGGGGGAAAGCAGCCCAGCATTCACTTCCACATTTATCATGGCGTAGAGAAGGCAGTAGGTCCTGAGTTCTGATTCTCCTTTTGGTGTTCTCCACTTATGTGGCCCTGGATAAATCACTTAGCCTCTCCTTAATTTCCTCATCTATAAAATGGGGCTATTGGGAGTTAGAGTAATGCAATTGATAGAGCTGGTATTGGAGTTTGGGAGACCTGGATTCAAGTCACACTTTTAATGCAAATAACTATCTCCCATGGCAAGTCTCTTCATTTCTCCAAGACTCAGGTTCTTCAATTCTGAAACTGCAATAGGTCAAGGGTAAGTGGTGCAGTGGAGAGAGAGTAGATCTTGGAGGCTGGAAGACATCTGTTCAAATTCTGCTTCTGACCCATCGTAGTTATATGACCTTGGGCAAGTCCCCAAAGTTTTGTGCTTCAGTTTTTTTGGAATTATAAAGTCCACAGAAGATTCCCATTGATCTGTTTTAGTCAGGAAAGGGTGACCAGGACACAAGCATGGATGAACTCACAAATCCAGTCAAACAAAAGAAAGAAAAAATTGGTGAATGATAAGAACAGCTCCCTCATCAATAGTGAGAAGGATCAAAAGGAGATAAAGCCTCTGCCTTTAAATATGAACTTCTAGTATCATGTCCCTTGGACTGTGCCAGGATCTGGCATTTAAAGACAAAAAGGAAATCAACTTTGTCCTCATGGAGCTTCCATTTTGCTGAAGATGGGAAATGAGAAAGACATATACATAGAAAAGTCAATATAACCAATAGACAATATGTTGCCAAGTTCTTTCTAGAAAAAGAAGCCTCTAAAGATGGGGGCAGGGAGGGGGTTAGGAAAGATCTTGCTTAAACACCTTTTTTATTGAATTATTTTTTTGGAGGAGGGAAGTTGACTCATACCCACCTCAACCTCTCAGGGACCATCTTTGATTACTAGAATTTTTTCAGTGGCTTCAGCAGTGGAGGAAAGCTCCATGAATTGAGCATCATGGCCAGGATTCTCCCATGCACATTAGAACTTCTTGGGGATCCAATCTGGAAGCAAAAATATGCCTCTAGAGAAAGCCAAAATAAGAGGAAGGCAGGCCCCAGGGCCTCTGGGGCACATCTGCTTTTGAGTTTCTTCTCATCTCTCTGGGGCAGCAACCAGTAGTCACACCAGTGTAGGAGAGCTGAACTGACGTTAGTTGCTAGTTATGGGAGTTAGTGGGGAGGGGGTTGGGTCCCAGGGGTAGAGGATTCAGGTCTAGTGGGGCCTAGACACATATGAGATGCTTACTAAATATTTTTAAATCGAATTGGTCAGAATTCTGATGTATTCACTCTTATTTGGGAGACAGAGAAAGGACCTCAGGCAAGCAAAATGATCCTTCTGGTTTGTCTTTCTGGAACTGTGTAAGGGTATTTTAACTTTCTGTCATCTCCATTTCTCTTCCCAAATAGTATCTAAATTTCAAAGAGGACTGCAATGCCATGGCGTTCTGTGCAAAAATGAGGAGCTACAAAAAGAACGAAGTGAATCAGGATGTGCTGGCACCTGGGCTGGAGGTGGTATTTTACCTGCCCGATAGGAAGCCTCTCCACTACTTCAGTGGCGAGTACACCATGGAAGACCTATGTATTAAAGCCGCTCAAGAATGCTGTGAGTATTCCCTACTGCAAACTGGGGAGAGGGCACCCTAGCCATATGGTCACCAGGCAGTGCAGGAGATAGAGCCCTGGGTTTGGAGTCCAAAAGACCCAAATTCAAAAACAGCTTCAGATACTTACAAGCCTTATGACCCTGGGCAAGTCACTCAGCCTCTAATTGCCTTGGGTGGTTCAGTGAATAGAACACTGGCCTTGGAGTTAGGAGGACAGGAGTTCAAATCCAACCTCAGATCCAACTCGCTAGCCATGTGACCTTGGACAAGTCACTTAACCCTGTTTACCTCACATCCAGAGTCATCTCCAGGTATCCTGATTTACATCAGGGCACTGGACCCAGATGTTTCTGGAGGAGAAAGTGAGACTGGTGATTTAGCACAGCACCCCCTCACTCAAATCCAACTCACTTGTCATGGGCTCCCTGATGTTGTGGTCTTCTTTGAGAATGAAGGACAATCATCATTTGCCTTAGTATACAAGGAAGGGAGCATGGTATAAACAGGCCCCCCAAAATAGGAAAAGGTCGGGAATATGAAGGGCTTGGAAAGTCAGAGGATTTTATATTTAATCTTGAGGTGATAATTTAATGAATAGGAGAATGACCATTACTTAGGTAGATCACTTTGATGATTGTGGAAGGTAAATTGGAGTGAGATGAAACTTGAGACCAGAAGACTAACCAACAGCCTCTCCAAGTATGGGGTTATGAGGTTCCACACCACGGATGACACAGGGATGCTTTTCAGCAAAGTTCATTATTTGTAAATATTCCCAAGCAATATCATTTATTATTCAAATGACAGTAAACCCGACTGTCTAATGGTTTTATTCTTCACACTCACTTTATGTCATCCTATTTTGGTGTCTGAGTTTCTCTGTCTGTAAAATAGCAGCAATGTTAGACTAATAAAGTCAGCCCCCATCTATCTCATAAGCATAATATGGTTTAAAATTCTATTTTTTTCAATCAGTGAAAATCTACTCTCTCCTCTTTACTTTCCTGAAAGACAAGGAAAGTAAAAGACAAAGAGAAAAACCTCCTGTTGCAAACAAGTTTAGTCATTTCCCAAATTCTCAAGGAACTGAATAGCCTCTTTCACCATGAATCATTCAAAATTTTGATGAGAGTTCTCCAATCTTTCAAAGTTGTTTGTCTTCATAATATTGATGTCATTTTATAAATCATTCAGCTCTGGCTGCCTTCTCTCTGCATTAGTTCATACATCCCCCTTCTCTCATAAACCAGTAGTATTCCATCCCATTCACCTACCATAGCTTATCCAGCCATTCCGCAATTGATGGTAATCTCCCTGGTTTACAGTTCTTTAGTATCATAAAAAGAGATGCAATAAATATTTAATGCACATAGGCTCTTTTCTTCTTTCTTTGATCTCTTTGGGGTATGGGGCTATCAGGAGTATTACTGGGTCAAAGGTTATACACAGCTCAGTAACCTTGTGGGGCATCATTCCAAATTGCTTTCCAGAATCTCTGACCATCCACAGCTCCACCATCAGTACCATTATAGAGATTTATTGTATTTTTTAAAAGACATTTTAAATTTCACAAAGAGCATGCATTTCATTTATTGCTTCTCTAATTTTTTAAAAGAAATGTAAGTGCCTATAAAGCACTTTGGCCACTTTAAATTGTAGATAGATATCGGTTATTATTATTTCCTCCATATTACTGGAATCTTCCTCTTTGTCTTCCACCTGATTAGCTCGGTCTTTTTGTTTAGCTGTGGTTTAGTCCTTCCTCTGTTCTTTGTAACACCCTAGGCATCTGGGTGATAGAGTGGAGAGAGTCGACAGAAAGACCTGTTTTCAGATGCCCTCTTGGGGTATTTCTTCCTCCCTGGGCAGGCATTCTGGTGTAGTCTATGGACCCTTTCACAGAATCTTGGTTTTAAATGCACAAAATCAAATGCATAGGACTGCTAAGGAAGTGAATTATAGCAAAATTCAGTTGTCAAACAATTTTGATAACAAGTTTCATAGAGCCCAGGTTTACATCAGCTCTAATCTTATTTTTTTTAAAGAAAGATTTTATTTTGAATTTTACAGTTTCCCCCCCATTCTTGCTTCCCTCCCCCCACCCTCCACAGAAGGCAGTCTGTTAGTCTTTACATTGGTTCCATGGTATACATTGATCTCAGTTGGATGTGATGAGAGAGAAATCACATCCTTAAGGAAGAAACATAAAGTATGCAGTAGTAAAATTGCATAATAATAGAATGCTTTTTTTTCTAATTTGACAGTAATAGTCTTTGGTTTTTGTTCAAAGTCCATAATTCTTTCTCCAGATACAGTTGGTATTCTCCATTGCAAATAGTTCAAAATTGTCCCTGGTTGTTGCACTGATGGAATGGGCAAATCCATCAGGGTTGATCATCACCCCCATCCAGCTCTAATCTTACGATCCTTCCAACAATCCTGTATTATCATATACCCATTTGATAGATGAAGAAGCTAAGACCAAGGAGGTGAATTGAAAGGACCAGGGATCACACAGCTAAAGAGTCAGAGTCAGGATTCAAACACAAGTTGCTAATCCTGCCTCCGAGTCTCAAGTTCTTAGGCAAACCCAAAAGATGAGCAATCCTCAATTGTTTAAATTCATGCTGTACCCTGACTTGATTCTTAGGGAGCTGGTGGTGAGTCAGAGACCACCTTTAGGTCAAACCAATCTACTACTACTAATTGGTTCATGCCAAACCTTCATTTTCCCTTCTACATTTTAAAAATCCAAGTAATTTTCATTTCCTCTAGGGAATTAATGGTAGAAAGAAATGGGATGGTAGGAGCAAATGACAGGAAGAAATGGGATGCTGCGAGTAAATGGCTGGAAGACTAGAATGCTTTTTTAGCATCTGTAGTTTTTGTTATCTTGATGGTAATTTTTTTGCCCTTCTTGCTAAAGGGAAAATGGTGCTTGATTTTCGGAGTGGGGAGAAAAAGAGGGGAAGATGAAAGAGGGAGAAGGGAGAGGCGAGGGAAAGCTATGAGATCAACTTCATTAAACATATGTCTTCTAGTTAGGCAGCCGCTAATGAAAAACATTTATGATAAATATGCTGGGTACTTAAGAAACCTATTTATTATTTATGCTAAGAGATTTTAATCGCTGTCAAAAGTCACTTGGGTTGGTTTTTATTCTAACACAGATGCCTTTCACTACTGCCAGGAAATTTTTCGAGTGTCTGATGGATAAGGCAGCGTGTGAGCATTGGACAACAGAGTAAAAACCAAAGTTTGGAAGGGAGATGAGGAAGGGTTTCCCAACTCCTTCAGCATATCTTTCACACATTTCTAGAGAACTTGAGGGTTTGCAGAGTGATTGGCACCCATGATCTCATTTAATCTTCTCAATAACCCTGAGGTCAACGTGCTGTTATCTCTCTATTTTATTTTATATTTTTGTTGGTTTTTGATTTTGCAAGGCAATGGAGTTAAGTGGCTTGCCCAAGGCCACACAGCTAGGCAATTATTAAGTGTCTGAAGTAAAATTTGAACTCAGGTCCTCCTAACTCCAGGGCCAGTACTCTATCCACTGTGCCATCTAGGTGTCCCTTTATCTATTTTAAAGATGACTAAACTGAGACACAGAGATGTTGACGTCTTATCTATTGTCACAAATGTAATAACCATCAAGCACTTAGTGTGGAAAAGACACGGCGGATAGATAGGGAGATGAAAGAGGCCATTCTTCCCTTCCCCTAAGGAGCTCATGATCACTTAATTTCAGAGGGAGGGTGGCCCTCAGAGGTTGTCTAACCCTGGCCTGACCAAGAACTCACAGTGTAGCATCACTGCCATGTGGTTGGTTAGTCAGTCAGTTAGCATTTATTAAGCTCCAACTCCGCGCTTGTGCTGATGATGAACTGTTTACTCTTGGGTCCTCCAGCCTTCTGCTTGAAGACCTCTAGGGAAGAACAACCCCAGCACCTGCCAAAGCAGCCCATTCCTCTTTGGGACCCCACCATTGTGAGGGTGCTTTCACTGAAGCAAAGCCTAATCTCACCTCTCTCTTGCCAATTCTTCTCTCCTCCCCACACCCATTGCTCCTAATTCAACCCTCTGGATGTCAAACAGAAATAATCTTCATCTTCCCTGGGAGATCCTGAATCTTCCTTCTTTAGATTAAACATCCCCAATTCCTGTAGCAACCTTCCTCTGGCATCTTTTTCAGTTTTCTTGCCATTGTGCATTCTCCAGCTTCTGCCTCTTAGAAATGAGTCACTTGATACTGAACAAAAAACTCCACATGTCCTTGGGGGGACTTATCTCCCTATGTGTGGACCTTTTGATTCTCTTGGCCCAGCCTAGGGGATTTCATGTCACACTGTTAACTTCAACTAAAGTTGTGGTCCACTGAGGTTCCCAGATGTTTTTTAAAATTATTGTTTAGCCATGACTCTGCTATCCTTGTGAAGTTGACTTTTGCATCACAAAGGGAGAACTTTACATTTATCTGCATTAAATTTCATCATATTCTTTTTTTGACCCATTGTTACAAGTTGTTAACCATCTGTTTGGAACTTGACTCCCTCTTCCCATATTTTATCTATCCTTCCAAACTTGATGATATCTGCAAATTTGATCCGTATGCCATCTCTGCTATTCATAAAGTCATTAAAGGAAAATGCTCAGCATCATAGAGCCGAGCACTGATCCTGGGGGCTCTCCATTAGAGCCCATTTTCAAGTTGATTTTGGACATGGCTACGCTTTGGGACCAGTGATTCAACTAATTCCAGTTAACCTAATTAAGCTTGTCACCCATCAGTCTCCCTCTACCTTATGTACAAGCACATTCAACCAATCAATCAATAAACATTGATTAAGCATGGGGGTGCCTGCACTGTGCTAAGAGCTGGGGGATACAAAAAGAGGTAAAAGGCAGTCTTTACCTTCAAGAAATTTACAGTTTAATAGAGGAGACAACATGCAAACATAAACACACCCTACACATAACTTTCTTAATCCTTTAGTGAAATTTAAGAATATCATCTGATGGAGTTCCTATGATCTATGGGCCAACAAAGGACGTGAAAGGAGTCTGAAATAACTTGTTTTTGAATTGTTACATTGGGTTTTCATGATCACTGTTTCCTTCTCTAAGGATTAACAAACCATCCCTTTGATTATACATCCTAGAATTTATCCAAGAATAAAAGTCAAATTCACAGATCTGTGGATGATAGATTTTTACTCTCTTCCCTTTCTTTTTTTTTTTTTTTTGCAAGGCAAATGGGGTTAAGTGGCTTGCCCAAGGCCACACAGCTAGGTAATTATTAAGTGTCTGAGACTGGAATTGAAACCAAGTACTCCTGACTCCAGGGCTGGTGCTTTATCCACTACACCACCTAGCCGCCCCTCTCTTCCCTTTCTTGATTCAATATTGAGCAACATTTGCAATCTCCCACCACATAGCATATCACTTATTCTCCAAAGGTCTTCCCCAGGTCTCCAGTGGTGGCTCAGTCATTGTACTCACCCATTTAAAAAAATAATTTATTTATTAAGGCATGGGGTTAAGTGACTTGCCCAAGGTCACACAGCTAGGTAATTATTAAATGTTTGAGGTTGAATTTGAACTCAGGTCCCCCTGACTCCAGGGCCAGTACTCTATCTATTGTGTCATGTAGCTTCCCCTTCACCCATTTTTAATGCAGTTGGCTCTGTTTGAAGACTTGCAGATGTGGAGGACAGCTCTAAGCTGCTTACTCATTTCTTCAGTTATCTTGGATTTCCTCTCCATGCAAACTATTCTTGATTTATTCTCCATTCAGAAAAAAAAAATCCTTTTGGAAAAGACAAGCGTTGAATAGTTAGGTATTGTCTTCATTGTACTTCCTCCTCACCCAGAAGAATGGCCCTACACCTTCTTGTCATTGACATAACTTTAAAAAGACCCTCAAACATCCTCTCTAAGGATGGCACAATTAATACATTATGCACAAATAATTGGTGAAAGGTCAAAAGACACCCCTAAAGAGGTTGAGGGAGGAGGATTGCCCTAACCAGAGGAGGTTGTTGGTGTTGGTGTTTGAGGATTCCATAGTATTTTCTTGAACACATCACTTAGGTAGGAGAGCAAGTTTGATTGATCCCACTTTACAGATGAAGAAATGAACCCTTAGAGAGCACGAGCAACTTGCTAGAGCTCTCACAGTTAGTGACAGAGACAGATTATGAATCTAGGTCTCCTGAGTAATAGTCATAGGATTTAAAATTAAGAGGGACTTCAGAGACCATCTAGTTCAACTCCCTCTTTTATAGATCAACCAATCATTAAACATTTAAGTCCCTCTATATATCAATTGTTCAGTCCTTTTTGAGCTCTGTTTGACTCATTGTGACCTATTTGGGGTTTTCCTGACAAAGATACAAAGATCTCCAGCTCATTTTATATTTGAGGAAACTAAGGGAAATAAGGTTAAATGACTTGCTCAGGGTCCCACAGCGAGCAAGATTTGAATTGAAGGCTAAGCACTTTGTTCCCATTGCATTGACATTTGCAGACACTATGCTAAATGCTGAGGATGCATTTAAGAAACTTACAATTTGATGAAAGAAATAACACGAAAACAAATATATACAAATCAAGGAAATGGAAAGAGATAACAGAGCACATGCTTCCCTCCTCTCTGATGGATTCCTGACCTTTTCCCTAGGCATCTCTCCATTATGCCACAACCTCTTTGCCCTGTATGATGAGAAGACTAAGCTGTGGTACGCTCCAAATCACTGCATCAAGATTGAAGAGAAAACATCGCTGCGGCTGCATTATCGAATGAGGTATACATTGTTCTTGCTTTTGATTTGAGATCTATAAAATCACTTGGATCTGGTCTATGTGAAAGCTAGATTGATTAGTTCAGTAATAACTCAACAGTATTTCTGAAGTGCCTAGAGATTTAAAAAAAAATGACCATCCCTGTCCTCGATGAGTTTATACTCTTTTGGAAAAAAGATATCTACAAAAAGGCATATAAAAGTCATAATTTGGTGGAAGAGGATCAAGTTTCTGGAGATTCTGATAGGAGGAAGTAGTATTTGACCTGAGGTTCAAAAGAAGAGGGAAGATATTTCAGGTATACGGAACAACCTGTACAAAGTAGGAGATGGATATTACTTAGAAGGCAGCTATTAGGTCAGTTGGGTGCAGATGAAAAGGAATGATATGAACTCTCTGGTAGGGTAGGCTGAGGCAGTTTACAAAGGACTTCAGTACTACACGGAATAATTTAAATTTGGTAACAAAACATGGTGGAGATATGGGAATTTTGCCATCATGAATAAGAGAAGTTTTTAGACTGAACAACTCATGTTTGTTTGGCCTAAGCAGAAGGAAATAGTGAATTGCGACATGCATTCCAGAATGACTTTAACCCCTGGCATTCACCTTTCCCCTTGTAGAAAGTGAAAGGGAATCTATGTAGAAAGAGAGACATTTGAATTAGATTTCACTGGAAATGAGTTAACTTCAGTTTCTTGAGTCAATAGCATTCAGGTTTGGAACCCAGACTGAGAGATGTTTGAATTAAATATGCCCACAATCCATCAGGTTTGACTAGAACATTTGTTGCTTATTTTTGTTTTTAGTCCAAGTCTCTGATTTTATTGGTTTTGGGTCTCTAGGTATGGAAATTCCCTCCACTGATACAGACTAGCAATTTATCTGTAGTTTATAGGCTTATGCAATTCTCTGGGACTCTGGGAGGTTCATGGGCTCCTAGATCCATGGGTAGAAGGAATTTTGAAGTTCATCTAGTCTAACCCTTTCGTTTTACAGAGGAGAAATCTGTAAATCCAGCCTCAGAAACTGAAATGGCTTGCCTAGGGTCACACAGCTTATGTAGCCAAGGTAGGAGGTATTCTTGACTACAGAATCTATCCTCATAGGTGCTCTGCTCTGTGGTTTCTCATCCTGGCACACAGAAGGAGCTAAATAAGGCTCATTGAATTTAGATGACTTTCAACAACTCCCCAGATTCAGTGGAAAGAACCCAGATCTGGAGTCAAATGCTGTCTTTGTCATTTATTGGGATCCCACTTCATCTCCTGGAGCCTCTGTTTCCTTAACTGTAAAATGAAGGGATGGATCCAGATAACCTGTGAGCACTAGATCAAGGATTCTAGAGTTCTTTAGAGAGGAAGTAAATTGGAAAGTCTTCAGAAGTCTTCTGTTGGAGAATCTGGTCCTAGTGCCCCCTTTGCAGATGTATTCACGCCTGCCAGGCAAACTAGTCTATGGTGTGACTACTTCCCTCTGTCCTTCAGCCCAGCCCCTTCCAGTTCTTGGCAGGACATTCTGCTTTTCAACCTCAGACCCTTTGGCCTGAAACCATCATAAAAATAATGTAACCTGTAACATAACATGCTGAGAAAGTTCATCATTGATCTAGGAAAATCCCTATTGCTTTGTGCCCTAGCTTTAAGATGCAGTGTTGCACAATGGTTAGAGAGCTGACCTTGGAGCTGGCAAGACCTGAGTCCACATTTTACTTCTGACACTTGCTGACTGCATCATCCTGGACGAGTGACTCTAAGTCTTGAAGTTACAGAGAGGGTGCTTATGGTTAGAGGAAGAGGGAGTTCATCCCATGAGCTTGCTTTCTGGATGAAGTCGTAGATTTAACTTTAAAAAATTTCAGAGTTTAAATGAATTGCAAAGGTTGTCCAACTAGAGCACATCCTTCATTTTTATAGATGAGGAAACTGAGGTTCATGATGGTTAGGTGACTGACTCAATGTCACACCAGTAGCAAGTAAGAGACAGCTGAGCACCGAATTGAGAGTGTTTGATGCCAAATCCAACCCATTTTCCTCTCCTGAGGGGTTCATAAAATCAGATTTATAGTTCTTTAGGGTTTGCAAAATGCTTTACACATTATATTTTCAACTACTCTGTGAGTCAAGTAAGGAAAATGAGTCAGAGACAAGTGATATGATTTACCCAGGATCACACTCTCAATGAGTGTTTGACTCCCAGTCCAGAACTTTACTCCAATTCAGTCATTTTTCAGATGAGGAAGTTGAGGCCCCTCTAGGTTGATGTGACATGCCTTAGGTCACATAAGGGAGGAAGAAGAGGGAGGGGCTCACAAGTGTAAGTGGTGAGATTTGAATGCAGACTCCCTGGTTTCAAATTTGGTTTCATTTCCTCTTTCCATATTCCCATCTGCCATCAGTGAAGACCTCAGTCCACACTGGCAGTTTTTTTCAGAAGGTGCCCAGTCAGGTTTTTGTGGGCCCTGGATCATTACTTTCAAAACTTCCTCTTTCTGCTGATGTCTCACCAAGACTAAAGTGAGGGCTGGGCCCTTGAGGGGACCAACCCCCAACAGTCCCAAGGTTCCTAGTAGGGGGTTATCACCCCCTTAACTCCCTCATGATTCTTTTGATTCCCTCCTTACCCTGAGCTTTCTTCTCATTATCTGATGGTGAAAGGTTTCTTAGCTAAACTATCCTCCAAAAGACCCCATCTATCATCTATTCCAGGCTCAAGAAAGTTGTGGGTTTGTATTCCCGGGCAAAGCTAATGAGCCAGAGATTTCCAATTTAACAGGAATGATTAAGAACCCTAGTATTTGGACCAGGACTGCTCTAAGTGCTGGAGATACAAGAATTAAAAAATGCCTGCCCTCTTGGACTTTATATTCTCTTAGAACCAAACAGCACATACACAGATGAAAAAATACAAAATGAGTACAGAGTGAATGCATACTTCTAGGGTCCTGGTTCATTAACAGTCGGGGGAAGGGGAAGGATGGATCAGGGAAGGCCCCTTGGGGAAGATGGTACTTGAGGGGGGAGCCTTGGAGAGAATTGGAGATCTGAAAAGGCAGAGGTAAGGAGAGACTGTGCCCCTGGCAAGGGGCACCACTTCTACAAAGGCATATAGGAGGGACATGGACCACCATCTGTAAAGAACAGCAAGAAAGTCCAAGTACCTAAAATAGATAGTCCCTGGAGCCTGAATAAGCAAGAGAGAAACACAGTTAGACCTCTACTGGAGGAATGTCCTTTTGAGATGGTGGGTTGGGCTAGAGAGACATTAGAAGCAGGTTGACCAATAGGTCACTCTTTCAGCAGTCCAGTAGAGAGATGAGGAGGGTCTGATGCAGAGTTTGGGGGGAGGAGGAGGGAAGGAGCATCTGATCCAAGGTGATGGGGGTGGGTCTGGTTCAGGGTGGTAGAGAAGATTCTAAACCAGGGCTTAGTAAAGGGTCTCGTCCAGAGTGGTGGTTGTGGAGGAGATTGGGGTAAGATGGGAGAGATGAAGAGAAGACTAGTTTGGTATCTGGCTGGGGTGATGGGTACTTGATGGTGGAGAACCCTTCTCATAAAGGACCCAGATAGCAGGAAACATGAGGGGGATATTGGAGGAGGATATTGGTCTCACTGGTCCAACTGGCTCCAGACAGTTTTTTTTTTTTGGTTTGGTGCCTCCCCGGGGAAAGTCTCTTTCTTTCTCTTAGTGTCTCCCTCTTCCCTTCTCTTGGACCTCAGGGTCTGGACTAAGGTCTCTGTTTATCTTCCTATAACACTAGGGAAATAGTTTCTTGTGATCAGGAACCATGTCTCTTACTTATTTAAAAAAATTCCCACTTTCTCTTCTTCCTCCACCCATTGCCCCACTTCCCAAGCTTCATTTAGTTCTATGTTCTTTAATCTTGACTTGAGAGGAACTCCTGGTGTGGGCACACCTTTCACCTTTGCAGATGAGTCACTCATCTATAACTTATCCTAAAGTCTGGGTTACCGAGGCATTTAGGAAAGTAGCCCAGCCCTGTGCATTTGGGAGAAGCAAACAGCTTTCTGCATCCTCTGAGCAAAAGGGTTCCACCATTTTGTTAGTCTTCTTTTTCTAACACTGGACCTTTGCCCTAGTGATCCTCCAAATCTGGAATGCTTTTCCTCCTCTTCTCCTCCTGGAGTCCTTGGCTTTTTTCAGAATTCAAATGATGCCTTCTTTTTTTTTTTTTGCAAGACAATGGAGTTAAGTGGCTTGCTCAAGGTAATTATTAAGCATCTGAGGCCAGATTTGAACTCAGGTCCTCCCGACTCCAGGGCAGGTGCTCTATCCACTGCCTCACCTAGCCACCCCAGATGATGCCTTCTTAATGTAGGAGTTCTTTCTTGGCCTTCTCCAACCGAAGCCTTCCCTTCCAAGGTTACTTTGTCCTTCCTTGAATAAATAGAGTGTATACTTGGTCTAACATAGCTGTGTTGTCTCCCTCAGGAGAATGCACGCTCCTTGAGGGCAGGGACTATTTCACTTTTGTCTTTGTAAATTCAGATACTAGCAGAGTATCTGACACATATTAGTTGATTAATAATAAATTCTTATAAATTGATTGAAAGAGCTCCCCATTTCATCTTACCTGCAAAAATTTACAGAGTCAATTGGGTTCATGTGTAAAATGGTTTGCCATCTTGGAAATGCGATAAACATGCTAACTATTATTATCATTAATGTGGTTGTTATTTGATGTGACTGACAGGGAAAGATTCAAGAGGATATGATTCCTGCCTTCAGGGTGCTTCTAATCTAGTAGGAAGAACAACCAATCAATCAATAAGCAATTACTCTATGTTGACTGTGTCTTAGACTCTGTACAGAAGGCAAAAATGGAAGTCTTTGCTGTCAATAAATTTCCAATTTATTAAGGAGTATAATCTACCCACACTGAGATAGATAAAAATAAAGACTTTTGTAGGGAGACACTAACAGCTGGGGCGGGGCAGGGGGAGCAGGGTGGATCAAGAGAAGCCCCATAGAGGAGGAGGTGTCTAAGCTAAACTCACAATGAGGTGGAGGTGAGAAGGAAGCCCATTCCAGGCCAAGACATAGAAAGGGAAATTCATATGTGAGGGAGAGTCAGAACGCTGATTTGGATGGCTTTAAGGAAATAATACGCACCTGCAAAACTAGATCAGGGCCCTTTTGTGAAGTGTTTTCATTGCCAGGCAGGTGAATTCTTGTATTTATTCTTAGAGGTAATGGGGAGCCACTGGAGCTTACTGAGCAAGAAAGTGCTAGGTAAGATCTCTGCTGAAGCTGAACAGAGGATAGATTGGTGAGATGGAAGACTAGACACGAGGAGGCCAGTTGGGGGTTGAAGAAGTATCCAGGTGGGAGGTGATGGAAGCCTGAGCTGTGTGTGTTTGTGTGTGTGTGTGTGTGTGTGTGTGTGTGTGGTGTGGGAGCGGGTGCTAGAGGGAAAGGGACAGATACCAGGGTAAACTGTGAAGGTTTCATCAATGAGAATTGGTAACTGCTTGGATATGAAGAGTGAGAGATTGAGAAGTTGAGGGTGAGATAGAATGCTTACCAAATAACCACAATAATAATAATGGGTTCCAAGAATTTAAGATGTGTTTAAACAATATACTTTGTGAAATTGGATAGCCAAGATACAAACATATAATATATATGATCTATCCATCTGTCTGTCTTATCTGTCTGTCTGTCCATCCATCTGTCCATCCATGTGTCTGTCTGTCTGTGCTGTCAGTCCTTCTCTTTGTCCATCTATCCATCCATCTATCTATTGATCTGTCTATCTGTCTGTCTGTCTATCCTTCTATCCATCCATCCATCCATCCATGTGTTTGTCTGTCTATCTCATCCATCCATCCATCCATCCATCCATCCATCCATCCATCCATCCATCCATCCATCCATTTCAATTCATGACACAATGTTATTTCTCCTGCATGGGCTGCTTTGTTCATCTCCATCTGACTTGGCTTTCCAAAGGGAGTCTTGTACAACAGAAATGAACAATCTTTTTTAAATCACAGGACCTGAGTCCAGATTGTGGCTCTGGAACTTATTTATTTCTCATATATTCTTGTTAACTAACTTGACCTCTCTGGGGTTATGTCTCATCTGAGAAATGATGTATGGGGGCTTTAAATCTGTGGCCCTGGGAATCTCTGTGGTTCTTTGACTCTCCTGTGAATCAAGAGGCTCCCATTTCAAATTATCATTGCGGCCATAGATGCCTGCAGAGATTTTGTTCCCAGGCACATCCTTTTTTTCTCATTTTCTCTTGTCCCTAATCTCCAGTGAGCTGATCTTGACCTGAGCCTCCTGTTGGGCCAGAAAAAACACCATGTTTTGTCTGTTGACGTCCCTGTTGAAAGGTTCCCTCTCTGTCACCTGCCACAGTCAGACTTGAGAAGTCTCTATTGTTTACTTCCCATAGTGACAGCAGTGTTGGATAAGAGAAAACCTAACAGATTTTGAAGCCCTGGTATGTTTTGTGCTGAGTGTGGTATGGGTGATGCTGGTATGTGGTCATTTCTGATATGGATATGTGGGCGCTCATGTGTATCTATGTTAGGGGATGTCTAGGCTGAAGGAAAATCTTGAGACAATTTCCAACGTCCTTTCCAAAGTCTTGGAAGGATTATTTTAAATATTGCCTTAGGAAGTAATATCTGGATAAGAATTTCACTGTAATTCTTAGGACATGGTTTTTTTTTTATAATTCCCACCTAAAAAATATAAAAAGACACTTGGAGAGAGGCAATGCCAGTATAGCCGAGGTGACCACATGCAGTGTGGGCTCCCTCCCATCTGTATCACCAGGAGGCAACCCTACCAGCCTTTCCCAATCTTTATTAAAAATGAATTTAGGTGTCTATGAAGAATTTATAAAAGTAACTTGAGATGGATCCTGCTCATCAGTTCATGTTATAGTTGTTGGCTGCGTGAGCACTAACGCTAACTTTTAGGATGTATTAGAAAAAGTGATGGATTAGATAAATTAGAAAAAGTGGGGTCGGCTAGGTGGCGCAGTGAATAGAGCACTGGTCCTGGAGTCTGAAGGACCTGGGTTCAAATCCAGCCTCAGACACTTAATAATGACCTAGCTATGTGGCCTGGGCAAGTCAACTTAACCCCATCGCCTTGCAAAAACCTAAAAAAAAAAAAAATCCTAAAAAAGAGAAGTGAAATTGTTTACCTGGGAGGGCTCTTAGAGTAGTAGACGGAGAACTAGAATCTGTAAAATCTATATTTGAATCCCACTTTTGGTATTTTATTACCTGCCAATTAGCTTCTCTCTGCTTCAGTTTCACCATCTATAAAATGAAGAAAATAGCAGGAGTTCTTACTTCAAAGGGTGATTATAAAAACTATCTACAAACATCAGCTCATAAAGTTAGAGCTGGGAGACCATTTGAGTGAATCCCTTCATTTTCCATATGAGGAAATAGAGGCCTGAGAAGCTGAGCTACAGAAATGATTCATTCAAGGTCACGCGGGTAGTATCAGAAGTGGAATTGGAACATTTATTTCCAAGTCTTCTTTCACACCATGCTGCAGCGCAGAGGAGTCAAATGGGGGCTGGGGGCATTGGCTTCTTGTGGTCCTCTAAGTGCAGTTGAAAATGGATTAAAATGTAATTGGGAAATGTTTAACAAAATAAGGAAAAATGCAATAAACTGTAGGCACTATTACATTTGAAAAGTCCCGTGCAGTCCCTGGGATCCTTGGATATAGATTGGTGGGACTCATTTTTGTTTGAGTTTGACACCTTTTAACTAACTAAACACACCAGATGCTACTGGACCTTGGTAGAGATTTTCTTGAAATTTTAAATTAGGACAAAATGAGTGCCTCCAATGAAAATAAATGTTCAACAGACTATAAATGGCCACCAAGAGAATTCCACAAAAAATGTCAAGGTCATTGTTTAACAGTGGATAGATAGATTGTCAGTCCTGGAAATGGGGCAAACTCCTAGCTGGGTGACCCTGAGCAAGTCACATCACCCTGTTTGCCTCAGTTTCCTCATATATAAAGTGATTTGGAGAAGGAAATGGAAAAGCACTTCAATATCTTTTTTTTTAAGAAAACCTTAAATGGGATTATAAAGAGTAGGATATGAGTGTAATGATTGAACAGACATAGAGATTATTTCTTAGACATGGTGTGGGAGCATCTCATTTGGTTCTCCCTTTTAGGCCCTTTCTCCATTCTGGGGTGTCCAACTCCTGGCTCCTGGCTACCCCCCAGCACAGCTATAAGGTGGATTTATGCCTATTTTCTTCCTTTCCAGATTCTATTTCACCAATTGGCATGGGACCAATGAGAGTGAGCAATCTGTGTATAGACACTCCCCAAAGAAGCAAAAAAATGGCTATGAAAGGAGACGGGTCCTGGATGCCACTCCCCTTCTTGATGCCTATTCACTGGAGTATCTGTTTGCTCAGGTAGGAATCTGAGGTTTCAGAAGACTCTGGGAAATTGGGGTGAAGGGGGAAGGGAGTATGAGAGAGGAGTAGACCATTTCTAGGAATCTGGATTATTTCCTGGACATAGCTGCATCATTAAAGCAAGAATTCTAAAAGCAAATCGTATATTATAGACATAAGCAGTTTCATGTATGACTCTTCTTTTTCTGTTCTACTAAGCCTATGGAAATACCCACTTTACTTGGTGTTGGTTAAGTTCAGAATTTTAGAAAATTTCTGAAAAAAGTTAATTGTCCCTGTTCTGTTTCCACACACACATTTGTACTTGGCCCAAACTGGAAGACCATGGTGTGCTCTCCAGTGTGTGGGAGGTATTCGGGGAACCAGAGATTTTTGAACTGGCAGGGCTCCTCTGAGAACATCTGCTTCAGCTACTCCTGGTAATCCTTAAAGGACCCAGAAATGAAAGCTAACCACAGACCAGAGAGTTCCATTTTTATAGGCTCTTAGGGCTGGCGCTCATCTGCACCAACCTCCTTATTTTACAAAGGAGGAAACTGAGACCCAATGAATGACTTGTCCAAGGTTGCATAAGCAGTAAAACATGAGAGGTGAGATCTAAATACAGATCTGAATCTGGACCAGGGACCCTTAAGCTGGAGGCACTACTTTATAAAATAGATTTAAATATTTTAAATACCTTTTTATCTATTTTGAAAACATTGGAATATCTCAAGTATAATAATATTGATAACCACATATGAACATAAGTGGGTTCTTTTGTGATTCTATGTATTTTATCGAATGCTTTTTAAAAGACTGATTCTATGAAGATGTGCCTCAGTTTACCAGATACTACCCAAAGTGGTCAAGGCATATAAACAAAAGGTGGAAAGCTCCTACTCCTTACCATTGGTTTTAAAAAACAAAAGGCAAACAAGAATGTGCCTTATTTCAAAGGTAACATTTTGCCCTTCATTTTTGAAGAAGACCATGACACCAGGGAGGTGATGCCATGAATTGGATTTGAGAGAGGGGTCTGGGCTAAATCACCAGCCTCACTTTCTCCTCCAGAGAGGAGATCCAGTGACCAGATGGGAATCAGGACAACTGGAGATGGTCCTGGGTGTGAGGCAATCCTCATTAAGTGACTTTCCCAAGGTCACACAGATAGTGAATGTCTGAGGTCACCTTCAAACTCAGGTCCTCCCGACTTCAGGCCCAGTGCTCTATGCACTGCAGCATCTAGAGCTGCTCTCCAAGAGCAGCTGCTCAGAAAGCAGACTCACGGGCAACAAACATTTACCCCAATTTACTGTGAGGCAGTCACTATGCCAAGCAATGGGCATCCAAACATTAGTGGGGACAGACAGAGGTTTATTTTATTTTTTATAAGCTCAGGGGCTCTGCTTGCCTGCCAAGCTTGCTCTCATTTTCCTGGGTCACTCACCAGAGGAAAGAAAGGGTGGGTGACTTTTCTGTACCAAATGAAAACAAGAAGTTATTTGGGATTAAAATAAAAACAAGCAACTCCACGATAATCTAGTGTGAGAAAGCTCTAGATGTGCCTCTCTTTGAGGGGGAAGTGGCTTGTTTATGTCCCAGGTGTTCTTCCTCATCTATCTTCTTTTTAAACAAGAGAAATTCTGTGGGTAGGACTTCATTCACCAAAGGTCAATGTCAGCTAAACAATTCAACAGACTTCTATTAAGCAGCTGCACTCAGGAAGGGACTGGACCAGGCTCTGTGAGATGAACAAGGAAACAATCAATCTGTCAGCAAACTTTTTTTTTAGATTTTTTTTGCAAGGCAAATGGGTTTAAGTGACTTGCCCAAGGCCACACAGCTAGGTAATAATTTTTTTTAATTTTTTTTAGGTTATTCTTTTTTTGCAAGGCAAATGGGGTTAAGTGGCTTGCCCAAGGCCACACAGCTAGGTCATTTAAGTGTCTGAGGCCGGATTTGAACCCAGGTACCCCTGACTCCAGGACTGGTGCTCTATCCACTGTGCCACCTAGCTGCCCCATCAGCAAACGTTCTTGAAGCATCTCACTTCTGTCTCTGAATACCTAACTTCTTTCAAGGCTCCTCTCAAATAGCCACCTTCTCCAGAATTTGCCTTTCTTGGTTATTCCCTTCCTCTCTCCCATAATAATCCAATGAGATAGCTGCCATTATCCCTGTTTTACAATCGTGGAAACTGAGGCAGACAGAGTTTAAATGGCAAGTGTTTAAGGATGTTTTTGTATGGATAGTTATGGATTCAGGTCTTCCTGACTCCAGTCCTCGTGCTCTATCTATTGAGCCACCACTCCACTATCTAGGTTAATGCCACCATTTGGCAGGCAGGAAGAGCTGAAGTGACCCACCTAGAAAGTGGCACAACTTCTGGGATTCACATCCAGATCTTCTGATACTTTTCACTGTCCTTCATGGAGGAAATGGCATTTTAAGTGGGTCTTGAAAGGCGTATAGTATTTCGGTAGATGACAGCAAGGACTGAGTGGGGAACATTTTTGGTTTTAGTTTTTGTGTGACGTGAAGCAAGTAACTCGACTTCCCCGTGCAAAAGCAAGAGATGGAAGACAGAATGTATACAAGAAGCAATAAATGGATCAGTTTGACTGGAAAGTGAAACAATGTCTAACAAAATGGCCCAGCCAAGGGATGAAAGGTTTTAATGATCAGACAGAGTCTAGGGAGTGTTGTGGAGTTTGAGATCTGAGGTCCGGAAAACCAAAATTCATCTCCTACCTAAGACACTGAGTAAGCTGGGTGACCTGGGGCTAAAGTGCCCTTATATATAAAATGCAAACAGTTGTAGCTCCGACCTCATAAGGCTGTTAGGAAGAGTGAATTAAGCCAATTTTGTAGATCTTTTTGGTATTTGGTAAATAGAAGGCACTGTTGAAATGCTGCCGTCATCACCATCCTGACCGTCACCATCACCATTGTGCCACTACTGCTGTTACTACCACCATTGCTCCTGCTGCTGCTACTGTTGTTACTAACGCTGTGGCTACTACCACTACTTCCACTACTACTATTACTGCTGCTGATACTACTATTACTACACCACCACCAACCACCAACTACTACTACTACTACTACTACTATTACTACTAATACTACTAATACTACATAACTACTACTACTACTACTACTACTATATTTATGCTGCCACTACAACTACTACTACTGGTCTTGCTATTGCTACTGTTGCTCCTACTATTCCTGTTGCAGCTGCTATTAAAAGTTAACATGTAGGGGGCAGCTAGGTGGTGCAGTGGATAGAGTATCAGCCCTGGAGTCAGGAGGACCTGAATTCAAATCCAGCCTCATACACTTAATAATGACTTAGCCATGTGACCTTGGGCAAGTCACTTAACCCTATTGCTTTGCAAAAACCAAAAAAGTAAAAGAAAAAAAGAAAAGTTAATATGTATAATGAACTTTGCAAACTTCACAGTATTTGATAAATGCTTGATGTGGGGTTTTGATAGAAAATTACCAGTGTGAGTCAGGGCAGTTGAGATTAACCCCTGAAAGGTTGAAGAGAAGAATCCTGCGGTGTCTTCCATCTTTATTAGCAAGGACTCCATCTCTAGTTGCAGGATTCTTAGCCTTTTGGGTATCCTACATGGTTTAGGCAGTCTGGTGAAGATGGGATCTAGGTACCCCTCTTGAGAACCATGTTTTTAAATACATAACATCAAATATAAGGAAAGAAATGTTCCTGAGATTAAAGATAGAAGTTTTTCTCATCCAAGTTCATATCCTTATCTGTGTCCTGAAGAGTTCTTGAATTCTAGATTAAAAATCTCTGATCTAAGATCATCAGATCTTGATACCAGGAAAAAATACTATGTAGGAATGGGGAATGACTATTATTAGCTGAAAAATACTCTGGTACATAGTCTGGTACAATATGATAAATAAAAAGTAATTGGGGGAGGGCCCATTTTCAGGATGAAATCAGAGATGGCCAAAAGGAAGAAGTGATATTTGAGCTTAACAAGAAAAACTCCAACATTTTGGACTTATCTGTAAATAACCAAATTACTCTGCACCTAGCACAATCAGTTAGCACTATTGAGGCACTGGAGTCCCCCAAGAGTAAAGAAACATGTTAAAGGGGTTTTGTTCCCTGAGACTTTCTTAAATGAGGCAGTAGTTTACTCCTCCAGATCCTGTCCTGGGAACTGTCCTTCTCTGAGAGAACCACCTGTTGGGTGATGACATGAACTCCTGAGAATGTCCCCAGTTCCTGCTTAATAGAAACTTTTCTTTCCCTTGAAGGGACAATATGACTTGGTAAAGTGCTTGGCTCCTGTTAGAGACCCAAAGACTGATCAGGAAGTGCACGAGATTGAAAATGAATGTCTGGGGATGGCAGTGCTGGCCATATCCCACTACGCCATGAAGAATAACATACAACTTCCAGATCTGCCAAAGGATGTCAGGTAAGGCTGAGACCATCTCCTAGAAGAGATGATGGTGACATCTTCTTAGCATATTAATGGTACGTTTGGGTCCCAGGAATATTGGGTTGTGGAAAATCTTTGAAAGTCAAATCCTTTGAGTGACCTTGACAATGGAGAGCTGCATTGTGGGTACATACAGACTGTAAGGGAAACAGTGGGCTGTGGGGTGAAGAATTCCAGAGTCAGAAGACCTGGGTTTGAATCCTATTTATACCACTTAAATCCTTGTGTGACTTTTCTGGACTCCAGTTCCTTCATCTCTAAATTGTTGGTAGTGGGAGGATTAGATTGCTTCAGAACTCTTCCAAGCCTCAGTTTAGGCTCGATGACATGTGTGGGAAGTTGCATAAGTGACATCATTCAGAAAGAAATGAATGAATAGAAAAGAAGGGGGGGCAGCCATGTGGAAAATGACAGATCATAAGCATTCTGGAATGTTCCCTTCTGTGCCACAGTTTAGGAAGAGGTAGGGGATCCTTTGTGGAGTATCACTTGGAGAACAAGGTCAGGTCTCTTACTGGTTGAGGAGATATATGGGATGTTGCCCTAGCAGATGGGCAAGGAGAGGCAAATGCACCCAAGTATTGATATCCTCCTTACGCAGGTTTTCAGAACACAGGCTAGCTGTTCTAACATCCAAAATAAAAGAATTGAGGGGTTTTCAAGCTGGAAGGAGTCTCTAAAGGTCATCCCTTCTGAACCCTCTCCTTTTATCAAGTAGGAAACTGATGTCCAGAGATTCTAGGTTCCTAGCCCAAAGTCATATAGCAACAGAACACTTTCCTGATTTCAGATCTCCTCTTTCCCAAGCTAGTGCCTTCATTTATCACCAGAGCCTAACTTGTCACAGAAATATTATGGCTATGGGGGCTTTGCCATATGAAGTAATTTGTCCTCACAAAATCCCTGGAAGTAGAGTCACTTTCTTCTCAGCTTACAGATGAGGAAACTGAGGCAGATGGTGATCAAGTGGCTTGCCCAGGGTCACATAAAGTGTGTCAGAAGTCTTCTTGATTCCAAGATTACATCTATTACATTACATCTATTTCATTATTTCACATTGCTTCTCAATGAGTTAATAATGAACATTTATAAAATATATTAAGACCTTCATTTCAAAGGAACTTTAGAAATATTCTAGACTAGCTCCCTCTGGGGTTCAAAGAATTGGTAAAGGAGTGATGTTCTGTACCATAGAGGTGAGATGAAGAAGAGGCAAAATTCAAACTCAGGTCCTCTGACTCTATTGGCCCTTTCCAGAGCACAGTCAAGCTAATTACCCCACTCCATGTTGAAAGGGATAAGGTGATTGCTCAGAAGTTTATATGTGGGCTTTAAATAGAAGGTAATGAGGGCACAGGTCAGTTGATGGCGTGACTTTCTGGAATCCAGTGAAACATTTGGCAAGACTTGAAATAGCTGGCCATGGCAGGGCTTACGAATGGCAGACCCCTGGGTTCCTTTTCTCCTGGCTATCTTTGGGTGTCTGCTTTCAATGGGAGCAGACTGATGTAGATTAGCTTGCTTACGTAATAGCCAAATATAATGAGTGTTTGTGAGTCTGTATAGGAGGTTCTAAACTTCTTGCATGGGCATCTAGTGGCCAGTTTTGCTCACTTAAATATTGAATAAAGACACATTTTCTCACCTCTTCTCTTTCACCCCCTTTCACTTTCTGTCTCTCTCTTCCTTTCCCCCTATTTTCTCTTTCTCTTTCCATTTTTCTTTTTTCAGTTATAAGCGATATATCCCAGAAACGCTGAATAGAACCATCAGACAAAGGAATCTCTTAACCAGAATGCGAATAAATAATGTCTTCAAGGATTTCCTTAAGGAATTCAACAATAAGACCATTTGTGACAGTAGTGTGACTCCCCATGACCTGAAGGTGAAATACCTATCGACCTTGGAGACGCTAACCAAACATTATGGAGCTGAAATTTTTGAGACTTCCCTCTTGTCGATTTCTTCTGAAAATGAAATGAATAAATTAAACTCAAAAGACTGTGGAAACATCATACGTTATGAAGTGATGGTGACTGGAAATCTGGGGATACAGTGGAGGCAAAAACCAAATGTAAGGATGTATAGGAATGATCATGATGGAAAATCCTACATTGGGGGATTTTGTTTAGTGAATCCAAGTTTACACTTAACTTGATTTTATATTTTATGGAATAAAAAATGGCAGTCAGTGGTAATAAATATCTATCACCTAGTTAGTGTGTGTGTGTGTGTGTGTGTGTGTGTGTGTGTGTGTGTGTGTGTGTGTGTGTGTGTGTGTCTGTGTGTGTGTGTGTCCTCTACCAAGGTCCTGCTCCAGTTGTCTCTTGATGGGTCTAGAGGGTGGTCTATGGTTCTCAAAGGCTTTGCCATTGGAGTACAACATGTGAAAGGTCCTACCTATCTAGAAAGACTGGAGCATGGACTGGACATGTGGCTTCATTGATAAAGGGAGCTCCTGGGTGAGGGAGCTCCCTCTGTCATTGGAGATTGGCACTTTTTTTGCAATTTATAATCTTCTAGAGTTGTCTAAGGCTGCCTAAACAGCCAGTTCAGATTTTCAGATTGGATTTGGATGATCCAGTGGTCAAGGATGTCACTAAGAGCATGCATGCTTGGATCATTGTTGGAGTGAATGATCTCTAGGTCCCTTCCAATCTTAAAGCCCTATGTGCATATGTGTGTGTGTGTGTGTGTGTGTGTGTTTTCTGAATATTTATAAAGGATCTTGGATTAATATTGTCCATCTCTGTTGCTTGATGGTCCCTGAAACTTCATTCAGCAATAGTGATTGTTCTGATCTTCTCCTTAGGACATGGGTTGACCACTGGAAGACTAGGTTCTGTTCTGCTGAGTAGAAACTTCCTTTCACTAGGATTGACCAATGCCCATTACTTAGCTCTGCTCAGATAGACCCAGAACTCTTCTTGTCTTTTTAGAAATGTTTCTCTGTTTCCAAGGGGGAAGGCAAGTCCCACCTCACGGAGTGGTTTCCTCATTTGTCTTTTTAGGTTCTTCCTGTTGAAAAAGAGAAAAATAAGCTGAAGAGGAAGAAACAGGACAGCAAACACAGGAAAGATGATGAGAGAAACAAAGCCCGGGAGGAATGGAACAACTTCTCCTACTTCCCTGAAATCACCCATGTTGTCATCAAGGAATGCATGGTTAGCATTAACAAGCAGGACAACAAGAAGATGGTATGTTGACTGCTTTCCCTTCCTCTTCTTCCACCTCCTCTTCTTCACTCTCTCTTCCAAAATGCCCAGAATGGCCATGGGGGTGAGGGAAAGAACGTCCATGATCAGAGGAGTTGGCCCTCCATCTGGCATTCAGATGTCTCCCCAGTCTGATTCCTCCAACCTTTCTACTCTTAGTCCTCATTGCTCCCCTTCATTCATTCTGTTTGTCTCTTTCTTCTTCTGTGTATTCATTTCACTCTCCACTCACCTCTGCCTTTCTCTATACTGGGATGCTTTCAAAGCATAGCCTAACTATCTATATCTCTCCTACTAGTCCTGTTGTAATCTAATCTGCTCTCTCGCTCATGTTCTCTCTCTCTGTCTCTCTCTCTCTGTCTCTCTCTCTCTCTCTCTCTCTCTCTCTCTCTCTCTCTCTCCCTTCACATTACTTTGTATTGCCTTAGACCTCTGTCTTGTGTTCTCTGACCAGAATGAAAGCTCTTGGAGGGAACAGACTGGTTTATTTTTGTCTTTTGATTCCTAGTACCTAGTATTATGACTTGGACACGCTTTGTGTCCAATGAAATGTTCCCTTGGGCAATTCACTTAGCTGATCCTTCTTGAAGCCTCATTCTCTTCATCTGTTAGATGAGTGTGTTGGACTAAATGACTTCTTAAGGTTCCTCCCATTTTCTAATTTCTGATCTTATGGTTACATGGCCTTTTGACTGTTTCTCTCGCTATAGAATCCCATGGATTGAGTTGAATTGAAATGGGCACCAACCATGGGCTCACCTCAGACCTCTTCCCCAAGCAAATACTGTAGCTTTGAGATTTAGTGAAATCATCCCTGCTCTTGGTCATTTCTAAGTTGCTGAGTTTCCAGTCCTAGCAAGGGAAGACTCCCTCCAACTATGCCCTGATCCTGGCTAGCCAGCCTTCTAGAGGTTGACTCTATTGATGTTTAATTTACAGAAAGTTAGCCTGGTCATAGGAAAAGGCCATCAAGTGGTGGCACTGTCCCCCCCCAAAGTGTTGGGGTATTCCTTGTCAGTGGGTACTGAGGAGTGGCCAGGGTCATGTTGCTAGGTGGATGTGACTAATCGGCCCCAGTGGCAGCTCTTTTTTTTGGCTGAGGTTTTGCCTGTCTCATGGCCTTCAGAGGAAAGGCTCTTGGTTCCCTGCTTCCTCTTCTGACACCCCTCACACATTTCTTGTACATGGGCAGATGTACGTTAGAGGGGAAGTAGAGATTTGGAGGTAGGAGGGGGAGGAGGCACCTGCTGACCCAATGCAAATGAAAAGATTAACCTGCATGGAAACCTTGACTATTAAAAGAACTGTTGGTGAGACAGGGGGGACATCATGAAAAGAAGAAAAAAGAGAATACCAGGATAGGAGAAGGGGAAAAGCCATTTAGTATAGACCATTAGCACTAATACCTGCCTACCAAAATTGTTTAGATTTTGTTTATTTATTTGTTTTTAAGGGTTTTTTGGCAAGGCAATGGGGTTAAGTGACTTGCCCAAGGTCACACAGCTAGGTAATTATTGAGTGTCTGAGGCCAGCTTTGAACTCAAGTCCTCCTTACTCCAGGTCTATTCACTGCACCACCTAGCTGCCCCGATTGGTACATGCTTGCCCCCACATATAGTGTAAGCTCCTTGAGGTCAGGGATAGTTTCATTTCCATTACCAGTGTCTAGACTTTTCTGGACTTCTCTTAGGGATTCAGGAAATACTTCATGAAACTAGACAGCTAGGTGACCTAGGGGGAAGTCAGGAAGACTCATCCTCCCAAGTCCAAATACAATCTCAGACACTTACAGTGTGACCCTAGGCAAGTCCCTTTACCCTGTTTGCTTCCATTTCACCATCTGTAAAGGAAATAGGAAATACCAAACCACTACAATTTTTCTACCAAGAAAATCCCAAATGGGATCATTGAGGCAGACATGACTGAAATGACTAAACAGCAAGAAGCACCCACTCTCTGGCAGTAACTCTGCTTAAAATTGGATATTCCAAAATAAGCATTGAAGTAGATATAAAACAGATTTCAAAGTCCTTTTGGGGAATGGGGTGAGGTGGGGAGGGGGACACAAGCAGCTTGTGGGAATCAGGAAAAGCTTCATGCAAAAGTGGAGTGAGAGTTTGAGTTATCGTTTGAAGGAATCCAGAGCTTCTGAGAAGAGGAGGAGGAAATTACTGAGCAGAGGGTGGACTGGTGCCAAAGCACAGAAATGAGAGATAAGAGCATTCCATTTGGGGAACATGATGGCCAATCCAGCTAGCCCCCAGAGTGCAGGAAGGAGAGTCTGGAACCTCATGGTAAATGATGCTAGTTCACTTTTGACTCCTTCTCCAGAGGGAGCCATGCACTGGGTCCTGATATCAAATGTGTCTTGAAAAGAACTCAGAATGGTCCCTTCCCAACCTTGGTCATTACCATCAAAGATTCCACTGTTACATTTGCTCAGCCACTTTCATGATATTCCTCTCTGTAAAACTTGTCACCAGTTCTCTTCCATACCTGAGATGGACTTGCTTCTTCTCCTTAGGTCATATCTAGCACACTGCCTTATATGTGGCGATTGTTATCACTGTTGATGGATTAATTGGAGCTTCTGGTACCACATCTACTCAGGGTCTTTTCTGCCTTAGCCCCTGAGTTGTTGTTTTGTACATTTTTTTTTTGCATTTGCTCATTTGTAAATGTGTCCTATTCCTTATCCTGCTCCACCTCCAATACCAGGTAAGCTCCCTGAGGGCAGGCACTATTTTCTTTTTGCCACTGGATCTCCAAGTTCTCGCTCAGAGGTGCTTGTGGAATTGAGCAGATCTGTATATGCAGCATCCCTTGTAAGACTTGAGATCCATTTAATTCCTCTCCTTTTTGTTAATGTGGGTGTAGGTTGTAAAGTCTTGCTTTTTCCACGTGCTATTTTGCTATTTTGTAGATGATGTCCTTTACTGCCCATTCTCACAGCCTCCCTGTAGCCCATCAGCTCCTCCTCCAATCAGATACCTTACAAAGTTGACTGTGTGGTTTCTCTGTGCCATTAGAATGCAGATTCTCCTTTTTTGGGGGGCAGGGGATGATTTGCAAAGCTATGGGGGTATGTGGCTTGCCTAAGATCACACAGCTAATAAGTATTATGTCTGTGACTGGATTTGAACTCAGGTCCTCCTGTCTCTCAGATTGTTGTTCTATCCACTTCACCACCTAGCTGCCCCTAGAATGCTCTCTTTAAAGCAATGGGGTTAATGGACTTACCTAAGGCCACACAGCTAGGTAATTATTAAGTGTCTGAGGACAGATTTGAACTCAGGTCCTCCTGACTCCAGGGCTGGTGCTCTATCTACTGCACCACCTAGAATGCACTCTTCTTGAGAGAAGGAACATAGTTTGTCTTTCTTTGTACAGAAATACAGAACCAGGCTTAGCATATGAAAAGTGTTAATGAATTTTTGTTGACTTGTTGACTCAGGGTTTCTTTGCTTCTTCTCTGAAGTTTATAGGCATTTTCAATTGGCTTGGGAATAAAAATGAATATCCAGGTATTGAACGTGAAGGTTTCCCCTTTGTTTGAAAGGGTCTTTGTTCATAACAACATCATAAGTGAGAATGTTCAAGCATTGCCTGCATTTGTAGAAGTGGTGATTTTCCAAGTGTCTGAAGGAGAGTCTGGAAGCAGGACCAGAGTTTTCCAGCATAAGGAGATGCCCCTTAGAAGGGCTATCACATCTGTAGGACATTAGTCATCACTTACTGAGGCATTCCTTCAGTGGGAAATTCCATCTCCCTTTCTCTCTGGTTATGTCTCAGTTCTCCAAATTGCCCCCATTGTCCAACCCTAAAGTAACTCCACCTTCCTCTTCTCATCCCACCAGCCTCTCCTCACTATTGTGTCTAGTGGAAAAGGTGCTGTACTTGGGATCCAAGCCCAGACACTTCCTGATTCTGGGACCTTCGACAAAGCACAGCCTCAATTTCCTCATCTGTAAAATGGAATAATACCCTTGCACTCCTTACTCCCTGTAGCATTGGTATAAGGGGAACCTTTTGCAGACCTCAATGTATTATGCAAATGTGAGCCCCCATGTTCTCCAATAGGTGAGGATCCAGGAGCCCTAGATTCCAGCCCCAACTTAGCTACAAATTCATCTGGCAATCTCTGATGGGTATCACTAAACATTATGGGGTCTCACTTGTATTTGCTCATCTATGAAATGGACGTGGAAGCCCATGACTCTTGGGATTCTTGTGAGGACCACATGGGAGAGAAGATATGAAGGTGTCTTGGAAAATTAAAAGATGTTTGTATTATTAAAATTATTGACAACAATAGTTAATAACTGATGTTACACTGGCATCTTAACATTTGCAAAGCATTTTTCAGACATTAGTTTGTTTGATCCCCATGGCTGCTTCATAAGAGAAATATCTCTTATTATTCTCCCCATTTTAAAGATGAGAAAGCTGAGGTTCAGAAAAGGGCTTTTAATTATAATTTTTTTTGTTAATCTAGTCAATGGCGCACTCCATTAAAGTTTGGTGCTCATTGATGGTCACTCCCTGACCAAACCCTCAACCCCAGGGCATCTACTTCTTCCAAGGCTCCCTAGTGCTAAGTTCCAGAGTTGTGTCCTTAGAAAGGATTTAGGAAATGCTATGGATGGATTGCATTCTTGCCACATCTTTGTAATCTCCATTGAGTCATCCCTCATTAGAGCTGAAAGGGACCTTGGGGAGCTTTTGGTTTTAAATCCTCATTTTCTGGGGAGGAAACTGAGGAGCATAGAAGTGAAGGGCCAGGAAGGAGAAGGGCCAGGATTCACCCTAGGTCTCCTGGTTCACCAGCCTCTCATCTCATCAGGCTGAATTCACCTGTGTTCTCCAGCTACAGTAGCTTTCCTTCCTGCCTCCGTTAGAGAGGGAGTGTGATCTAATCAATCCATCACCAAATAATTTCCAAGCACCTAAGCACCAGACATTGTGCAGACAAAGAATAAACCAGTCCTTCCATTCAAGGAGATGGCATTCTGCTGGTAGAGGGGTCAGAGGGAGTAGGGAGTAGGGAGAAATATGAATACATGCAGTATTCAATCAACATTTATTAAGCACCTACTGTGTGGTAAACATGGGTGTAGACACATATACAAAGCACTGGATATAAACTTAAGAAAAAGAGACAGTTCCTGTCCTCAGGGAGCTTGCAATTTAATAAGGGGGGGGTGGTATGATACAGAAAAGGAAGTTGGAAAGGGTTGGGGGGCTCCAGAAGGTACATGGTGGGAGGAGTGTGATGTTCATTCAGGCAAACCTAAGCAGAGCAGCAGAGAAGGACAGTGAAGAGTTTAGCCAGAAAGTTCTAAGCCCAAAGGAAGGCTCTGGGAGGAGGTTCATCCTCTGCCCTCCAGCCTTCCAATCAGAGTGGAAAAACAATTGAGCCCTGAATTTGGAGTGATGATGATGATGATGATGATGATGATGATGATGATGATGACAACTGCAACAACTGGCATTTACATGGCACTTTCAAGTTTGCAAAGAACTTTAGAAATGTTATTTTATAATCAATAATCCTGGGAGGTCGAGGCCATGATAAGCTCCATTTTGCAGCTGGAGTTCCTGAATGGGAGTGAGGGAACAAGTTGTTCTAAATACTTTAAGACTATATTATCTCATTTGAACCTCGCACTAACTCTGGAAGGTAGTTGCTATTGTGATTCTTATTGTACAGGTGAGGAAACTGAGGCAAACAGGTTCACACAGCCAGTAATGTCTGAGGTTGAATTTGAATTCAGGAAGAGGACTCTCTGCCTTCTTTACATTACAGCATGAAGGGGCTGGATACCCACTGAGGGTTCTTTTAGCTTTAGGTTTAGGATTCTAAAATGTGGCTAACAAGATTAGGACAGGATTGCAACCTGAATGAGATGAAAAAAATGTTTATAAAGTGCTGTGTAAATCTTAACACATTGATGTCAGCTGCATTATCATCATCTCATTGTTCTCATTTTAGAGTCATTGAGATAGTAGAAATAATCCTGGGACCAATCACTATTCTGCTTTTAGTATTTTATATTTAATCTTCCATGGCCACTATATTTGGGGTGTAGTTCTGTAGATAGAGTAAGCCCTTTAGATTTAAAAAGCTCTGAATCCAAATCATCATCATCATCATCATCATCATATTTAATGTTCCACATGCACAAGGCAAAACATTCTGTCTGTTTTTTTGAAATCACTTAAAAATACCAAAATGAGTAAAACAGTCATTTAAACCAAAAAAGTTTGAGTTGTTTACACAAGGGGGAGTAGAATCAGGTTTCCCTAAATATTGTTTCAATACTACATGACTGAGCTTTACATTTTCATAGATCTAAAAGTGGTGGTTTTAAGTCTTTAAGTTAAGTGATGCTGTAATGTAAAGAAGGCAGAAAGAGTCCTCTTCCTGAATTCAAATGCAACCTCAGACATTACTGGCTGTGTGAACCTGTTTGCCTCAGTTTCCTCACCTGTACAATAAGAATCACAATAGCAACTACCTTCCAGAGTTAGTGCGAGGTTCAAATGAGATAATATAGTCTTAAACTCTAAAGGTGGTAAGGGTTTAAGGAATAGAGAAAAATTCCAAGAAGTTATCATTTCTGTGGGTTCTGTGGCTGATGTTCTGTCCTTGCCCTTTTTTGAGTTATGTATACTAAGACATCTTGCCTCATTGGCATCTGCGGCTTCAGACAAATGTATTCTTTACATTGGTTCGACTTGTCAAGGCTGATCCAAGATGGTGTCCGCCTTTTCGTCTTCTGGATGGAAGCTCATTTGCTGGGGTTCAGTAGAAGTGTCTTTGGGTTGATGCCAGATGCACATGGGATGACAGGGATGAGATGTGCCTCATCCTGTTCCCAAGTGGTTTTGATTTCTACCTCCAGGAAAAGCTTTTGAAAGCTTTTTGTCCAATGTCATTTGAAGATAATGGTAATGTCCTCCCAAATTGATTAGTGGCTTTAGAGTAATCTCTATACTCCATTCTCTTGTTTCCATGCAGGAGCTAGGCCTGTCTTCCCATGAGGAAGCCTTGTCTTTCGTGTCTCTGGTGGACGGTTATTTCCGGCTCACAGCGGATGCCCATCATTACCTCTGCACAGATGTCGCACCTCCGCTGATTGTACACAACATAGAAAATGGCTGCCATGGCCCAATCTGGTTGGTTCAGTTGCCTTTTGAACTGTTTTTGTTGGAAAGAAAAATAAGCGGCGACTCTGATGATATACTCTCCTTCCCATTTTTAACTTTGATGAATCATTATCAATTCTGTGTATGTTAGTATGTATGTATGTGTGTGTGTGTGTGTGTGTGTGTGTGTGTCTGTAGTGTTATGTTAACTTGACTTACGTTAAGTGAAACCATGGGAAGCATTTCAATTTCAGTTACACTGGTAGAGTTGAATCAACACTGGATGACCTGAATCCAGGACCTGGCTCTGTTCTTAAAAGGTTGGGGGAGGCCAACTGCCACTCATCCTCATTATAAACTTCCTGTTTGTAAAATGAAAATGATAATAACACTTTCACAAGCGGCCTGGTGCAGCGGGAGGAAGGTTGGACTTGGGAGGCATGAAGACTCGGTTTCAAATCCTGCCTTAGATATTTACTTGAAGGCAAGTCACCAAACTCCTTGCCTCAGTTTCCTCATCTGAGGGGAGTTGGGCTGGATAAAATCTCTTCCAGCTGTCTTGGATTCAGTGGCTAACCTCAGAGGGATCACTCTGCAAACTAATCTCAAATGCTGTTGAACTGGGAGCTATGGAGAATTTGTTCCAGATAGAATCTTTAATCCCTGTTGACTAGAGTTGAAAAAACCCTCAGAGACCATTGAGGTCAATCTTATTTTGAAGTTGTGACAATTGAGGTTCATGAAAGTACAATCACTGGTGTAGATTACACAGGGGATAAGTGTCAGAGGTTGGATTTGAACCCAGGACTTCCATTTCATAAACTCCCAAAGTAAAAATGTATTTAATTCCTATTGGGTAATTTCCTTGGTCATGGGCATGAGAGAAGATACAAAAAACAATGATCCACAGACCTTTCTCCCCACAATCTTAAGATCTATTTGGGGAGATAAGGCCCATGATGAGTTAACTTAAGTAACTTTGGAGCTGTCCCTAGGTAGTAACTGCAGAGGCACATCGAGAGATCCAAATATCTAGGGAGGAACAGAAACTTGGAGGGATGATTCCCCCCACAAGCGGGAGAGGGAACATTATATTCAGAGTTTTGGAGGATGGTCATGCCAAAGAGGGGTCAGACTTTTTCTGCTTGGCCCAAAGGAGGTGAATTTGGAAATTGCAAGGCAGAAAGGAGAGACTTGAACTCAGTCCTTGAAAAAATCTGTGGAATCATGACAGCTGGCCAAAGGTGGGATGAGCTGCCTGAGAAGGTGATGAGCTTCCCATTACTGTCAGTGTGCAAGCAAAGTGATAGGATGACAACTTTGATGACTGTTTATTGGGCGTTGATTCCACACAGGATGCAGGGATGGGGCTAAGGAGAGAAAGCTAAAAATGAAGCATTTCCTACAATCTGACCATGTGTCAGGGATGTCATCTGGACTTCTCACCCTGGGGCCCATGGACCCTTCTATCTCAGAGGGCCCATAATTTGGATGTTAAAAAAATGATATCTTTCTTTTCACTAACCTCTAACTGAAATTTCACATGTTATTTATCTAAAAAATACAATCGGGGTGGTTAGGTGGCACAGTGGATAGAGCATCGGCCCTGGAGTCAGGAGTCCCTGAGTTCAAATCTGGCCTCAGACACTTAATAATTACCTAGCCATGTGGCCTTGGGCAAGCCACTTAACCCCGTTGCCTTAAAAAAAAAACCTAAAAAACCCCACAATTACTCATTAAGAATGGAGAGGTTCAGCCTTGCTCTGGTGGAGGGACTGTCCTCATCCAGGAATTACTATCAACAAAATCACAGCTCCTGTGGTTTTCATTCTGTAAGATCTCCAGGTCTCAACACTCACCAGCCTGGTCCCCCACTAATCAGCAATATGTGTAGTTGAGTCATTAAAAAGCAATTCAGAAGGAAGCTGCCCAGATTTCTCATCCTTGCTGCCCTCTCTCCTCACAGTTATTATGGAATCCTTGTGTCCAGAAATTCTCCTTCTTGGCCAGAACACTTGATTCAATCAGCCTCTTCCTAAATCCTTCCCTGTGGTCTCTTCACCAAACCCTCAGCTGCTCAACTTTGCCATTAAAAGAGGACTGATCCCTGGGGTGAGGGCCTGAGTTCAAATCCCCATTTACTTCTGTGTGACCTCATACAGATTGCTTAACCTCTCTGAACTTCTAATTTCTCATGACTGAGATGGAAAGTTGGCCTTGCTGGCCTCAGGTGCTTTTCAGTTGTTGGGTTTTCGGCCTCTGTCCACATTCCCTGATGCCTTTTTAAGGATCATCAATGCCATCTGCAATATGTCCAATATATTGTGCAGACTGGATTTCGACAGATTTTTTGAGAGTGATTGAGCTTGAGGTCTTGAAGACCTGAGTTCAAGTCTACCTCTGGCAGCTATGGTACTGGGGAAGAGCCCTTTCTTTGATGTTTACTTCTTATCTGACCTTAGACAAGTCACAACCTCCTTGGGCCTCTGTGTCCTCACATATAAAATGAGAGTCTGGGACTACTTGGTCTCTGAGATCCTATGACCCTATTCATCACAAAATCCCAGCTCTTTATAACAGAAGTAGTAATCATCAACATTTACATAGTGTTTGCAGAGGGTAGACTCAGCATATACAATTATATGCTCAACACAACACTGGGAGATAGCTGCCATTACTAGACTCATTTTGCTATTGGAGAAACTGAGGCAAATAGAAGTCAAGTGACATTTTCAATGGCATACAGTTAATAATAACCTGATTTGAACTCAGGTCTTTTTGATGCCAGATCTAGGGCTCTAGCCACTGCACCCTCAAGTTAGGCCATGTGAGAGATAGGAGTGGGAAGTCTGAAAAAAGACAGGAAATGTTGGAAGGGGCCAACTTTAAATGGCACCAGAAGTGTTTATATTTCAGCCTTTAAAAAAATATTTTCTCTTCAGTAACATGTAAAAATAAACATTTCATTCTAAAGTTAATAGGAAACTGGAGTTTGAGTAGGGAAGTGACCTTGTCTGCACGCAGACAGATGGATAAAGGATGGATTAATGTGGGGAGAGACATAAGAGGGGGAAACCAAGTCGGAGAAGTAATCTAGCAGAATGGTGTAGAAGGTCTGATCTAGCATGGTGGCCGGGTGGAGAAAGGGACTGTAGGAGAGCTGTTGTGGAGAAAGGATTGGACAGACAACTGGATAGGCCAAGCCTGGGTGATGAGAGCTAGAAACTGGAAAAATGGACTTCAAACCTGTGTGTCCTGACTTCATTGTCTTACCCTCTCTTCTGACATTTTTTTTCATATTGCAATTTAGAGCTGGAAGGGACCCTTAAGACATTTGATTCATAGTCACTTTACAAAGGAGAAAACTCTGAGAGGGTCATTGGCTCAGCCCTGATCACACAACACCAGGCCAGAATCCAGATCTTTTTGCTTCCCATCCATAAGCCATAGAACCATCCCCAAATATTCTGGAGGCAGTAGCAAAAATCTAACAAGAAGGGAAGAAAAGCTAAAGGATGACCACTCCCTTATGTTTCTACCAGGATCCCTAAGGGCACCATGAAGAAAGGGTCAATTTTAAGACTTAGAGCTTCAAGATTGGGGATAAATTATTCAGTTAATTGATCTTTTATAAATGGAAAAAAGCAAAAGGCCATGAAGAAACTAAGTGACTATGTTCAGCCCACACTGAGGCTAAGACTGAACCAAAATTAATGGTTGTAACTTCTCCTGTCTGCTCACATCACATTTTTTTTAAAAGTTAGTAGTATGTTGGTAAATGTTTAACAACCAGCTCTCTCAGTAAAAAATATACACACGATACACTTTTAAGGCTAATCTGTACCATTAACATTTTCCCCATCACCCTCTTAAGTCTAGACAATCCACAAAACAGTAAATCAGGCCCTGGTTTGAAGCATGTGCTGCTCTCCAAGGTATACATGTTCACACTGAAAATTTAGTCATCAGCTACTTCAAGCTGGGGTGAGCTGGCTCCAGCACAGCCTTGAAGGCGATGAGGGAAGATCTCTGGGTCTTACTCGAGATCATGATGATAAATCTTCCAACTTTCAGACACACTGCCTCCCCCTACCCCTGCTTTACCATGTTACTCTCTGTCAATCGGCGTGGCTGTTGAGCTTTAAGAACTGGCCTCAAGATCGAGTTGACCTGGCTTCATGTACCACCTCCACCACATATTGATTCTGTGGCCTTGGGCTGGTCGTGTAACATTAGAATCAACCTTGACTGTGCTGCTTTTGAGCCTGAGAGATCTTGGGCAAGTCTATATGCTTCTATATGCCTCCTGCTGCCTTGTTGTGGACAAATAATGGCAGAAAGAATGATAATGACCATATCTAACATCACAGAAGAGATGAGAAAGTGAATGTTCCCTTCCATTGAAGAGGTGAGGGACTCTAGGTGAAGTATGTTGCAGGTGTAGTAAGCAGCGTGTCATTTAAAAAAATGTCTTTGTTTCAAGGGAAGACTGCTATGGGGTATATTATTAAATTAACGTGATGCACAAAGACCTCCATCAGCCATGAAGCTAAAGATTTAATGAGAAAACAAGAACAGTAAGGGCAGCAAGGGAACAGAGAACAGCTGGGAGGCCCAGGGTGACCTGGGGGCCCGGGATGCGCATTCAGGGTGGCAGCTCAATGGGATCTCCCTTGCTCTCTGTTCTTCTTTCCTTCCCTTTAGTACGGAGTATGCAATCAATAAGTTGAGACAAGAAGGAAGTGAGGAAGGAATGTATGTTCTGCGTTGGAGCTGCACAGACTTTGACAACATCCTCATGACCGTGACCTGCTTTGAGAAATCGGAGGTGAGCCTGGGCTTGGGCTTCTCTTGGCTGGCTTGACTTGGGGAGTGGTGGAGGAGGGGTGGTCATTGAGAGTAGGGGACACGGATGGAACCTGGTCTGGGGCTGCCTTGTTCTCTCACCCAAGGCAGGGAAAGAACAGGGGTGACAGAGGCCAGTCTAAGGCAGTTGATGATCACGGGAGTAGTCCTGAGAGTTAGACTCAACAATTCAGTGTCCAGGGTATTCCTACTTCAGGAAGTAGATGGCCTGGCCTGGTTGGGCCAACGTGGGTCTCCTTCCATGCAGGAGCACTGTGGGAAAGTTGTAAGAAAGCAAATTTCATCTTGATGTTGGGAAAAGTCTACAAACAAGAGGCAGTTAGGTGACATCGACCTTTGGTGCCTCAGTTTCCCCATCTGTATAATAAGATAGTTGAACTGGAGGCCTCTGAGGGCCCTTCCTAGGATTCTAGTTTTATAAATAATTGTGATGTTAAAACCAAAATTCATCAAAAAACCCTTTTAGAAAAGTAATGCAGTGGCAGCTAGATGGCACAGTGATAGAGCACCGACCCTGGACTCAGAAGGATCTGAGTTCAAATGTGGCCTCAGACACTTAATAATGACCTAGTGGTGTGACTTTGGGCAAGTCACTTGACCCCATTGCCTTGCAAAAAAAAAGGAATGCCTATACTGAGTGGAGGTGGTGGGTTCCTCCCACCATAAGTCTTTAAGCAGCAGATACATGACCACTTGCCAGGGATGTCATTGAATTCTGTTCAGATCCTGTTTTGGCTGAGTGTCGTGGGAAGCTCCTTCCAACCCAGAGATGCTGGGACTCCAGGCACCTTCTGAACCATGGGACTGCATGAAGTCTGGGTGGAGAACTGGCCTTTAAAGACAAAATGAATTAGAAACCCAGTTTTCTATACCAAGTGCACGTATCCTAGGTTAGAGAAGGGTGAGCTTTGTGCTGAAAGTGTTAGGGCAACAGAGACAGAGGGGGAGTGACAAAGGTAAGGAAGGGAAAGTGTTCAAAGCCTTGGGAGAATTCAAATCTTCTAACCAAAGAAATGGACAAAAGGAACTTAGAGCTATCAAAGGGAAAACATGGGAGAAGGTATTTCAAAAATCAGATTCAGAAGAATCACCCCCCACCTCCCTCTTTAAAATGCCTTAGGAGGATCATTCTATAATGGAGGTATTTGTATCCCTGGAGTTCATAGAGTCCTAGGCTCCATCTTACCCCTGGGACTGTGGGCAAGTCTCCAGCAGAGTAAAGATTGTGGAACTAGAGCTGGGCTTCAGAGGCCATGCTTTCATTTTACAGATGAGGAAACTGAGGTCCATGGAGGTTACATAATTTGTTCAAAATCACATGAATAATATGCATAAGTTAGATTTGAAGCCAGGTCCTTTGACTCTAGACAGTGCTCACTGCACTGGAAGACGTCACCTCCCCAAGCCAAAAATGCTTGTGGTACCCATCTCGCAGGGATGATATAGGAATCAGCTGAAATAATCATGAAAATTGCTTCCATATTTTGATAATAACAGTGACTGACATTTCAACACTAAAGCTTGTAAAGGTGCTTTACATTCAGTATCTCATTTGAGCTTTGAAATAATTCGGAGACTGGTAATGAAAAGGATTTATGTGTGCGCCTATTGTACAGTTGAGAAAACTGAGACCCAAACTGGTTAAATGATTAACTCAAGATCCCATGACCTGGAAGTTCCAAAGCCAGACTTCCCAAATCAACTCTCTTTCCATTCTAAATAGTATTCTCTTTTAGATGGAAATGTTTGCTCTCTTAATGAATAAAGCTTGGGCTTGTCATACCCATCTCCTCCCATCCATTAGTCTTTGGAGGAAATTTAATGTCACCTTAATGTGATTTGGTGAATCTCACCCTTTTCTGTCTTTGAGAGAGTCTGACATGAGTCACAGTCAGTGCAAAGGCAAAGAGATGGGAAATCAAGTGACTGTTGCTTACCAGTAGACTCAGAGCTGGCAAAATCTGGATGAAACCCCTCCCTAGGATCCTCTGGACATGGCATGATATTCACACAGTGGTTGGTGTTCTCCTGATAACAGATTCTCACCAGCCAGAAACAGTACAAGAATTTCCAGATTGAAGTGAAGAAGGGGAACTATTCCCTGCATGGCTCGGATCGAGTCTTCCCCTCTCTCAGAGACCTGATGGACCATCTCAAGAAGCAGATCCTGAAAACAGACAACATCAGTTTTGTCCTGAAGAAATGCTGTCAGCCGAAACCCAGAGGTACTGGAAGGGGGTAGAGTCCTACTGCCCTCCCTGGCTCCCTCTCCTCCCTCCCTCCCTCCCTCCTTCCTTCCTTCCTTCCTTCCTTCCTTCCTTCCTTCCTTCCTTCCTTCCTTCCTTCCTTCCTTCCTTCCTTCCTTCCTTCCTTCCTTCCTTCCCAATGTGGAAGAAGCTTCTTTAGGAGTGAGTAGATTCCCTTCTCCAGAGAACTCATAAGCCTGGGCTGGGAGTCCACTGGTAAGGGAGGGAGGTTAGGGAGGGGATTCTTGTTTGGGTACAAATTTCTGGATTCTAGATGTTCTTTAAGACACCTTTCAGGCCTGAGATTCTGGAATCTCCATCCAGGAATCCCCTAGTAGTGCCATCTGTGTACTCATCCATTTTGATCTCTCACAGGACAGGAGTTCTGCTAAGTATTCAGCAAATCAATCCAATTCAAATATTTATTGAGCACCTGCTTGTTACCAGGTTCTGTGATAGATGGGATGCAAAGACAAAATTTAAACAGTCCCTGCCCTCGGGGATCTTGCATTCCCCTGGATGATAGAAATTTATATGGAGAAATTTTAGACTTTCCCTTTTATGATGTATTGTTCATGTTTGCTGAGAACTGTTAACTTCAAAATTGCAACTTGGTGGTTCCATAGACAGGTGTATATTTCTGTAGATCCAGTCACACTCATATATTAATAGAAATATAAAATATAAATGTAAATACACACAGATACATATATATATATATATATATATATATATATATATATATATATATACACTCTATTATCCAGTAGAATGCAAGATCCCAGAAGGAAGGAATTTGGCTTTAACCCTTAGCACATAAGTTCATGCATTTTTTTAGCTTTAGCTTTAATGTTTAGCACATTATGTATATGTCTATATGCATGCATGCATGTATATTCTCTTTAATATCTCTAGAGCAAGGCTGCAACCTTTTGTTTTCACTTTATGTCCTACATGATGCCTGTTTTGTCTTTTACAAAATTTGTAGCCTTCTTAGATACCCTCCATCTTTTCCAGAAATTTCAAATCTGCTTGTGGCCACCAAGAAGGCCCAGGAATGCTTGCCAGTCTATACGATGAGCCAACTGAGTTTCCACCGAATTCTCAAGGAAGACATCATTCAGGTGAGTTCACCGCATTTCCCCTGCCAGCCTTGTGGAATATCTTTGTCAGCTTTGGGATGAGAAAATCTTCCCACAGGGATATTGTTGTAGAAGACTGAACAATAGGGCTTTATTCCTGGTGGAGTAAAATTGGTTTAGATTGATCGCCTCCCAGCCTCGAAAGACCAGACGTCAACATCTCAAATATCAGAGATCACGAGATCACAGATCTGAGAACCTTCTACTCTAACCCTCCCATTTTATTGATAAGGAAAATAAAGTAATTGACTTCCCTAAGATCACAAAAGTATTAACACAGAATTTGAACTCAGATCTATAACTTCATATCTAGTGTGTCTTTTGGACCCGCACTAGCTCTCACAGTCATTTCCTAGCATATTGACCACCTCCACCATTGGCTTTCTGTCAACCTCAGTTTCTTCATCTATAAAAAAGAAATGATAATAGCTCCTCCACCTGTCTACATTGACAGATAAATCGATACAGCATTTGTTAATACAATTTACTGGGGCCAGGCTATTCTCACAGGCTTGTTACAAAGAAGGGCTTATTACTGTGGGAACGTCTTTCCAACTCTAGATGTATGACCCTAAGCTTACCAATGAAGTAGCGGTGGTAGTGTTGGCAGCAGTCGTGGTAATCTGGAAAGAATACTCTGGCTCAATGGGAAGTTATTCTGGTTTCCTAAGGGACAGTTTTCATCTTTTTTTTTTAGGGGGGAAAGCTAACTACATCTTAGGGATTTGGGTAACAAAGAACCTAAAAGATGGAGAAGATCTGGGTTAACATGAATTAGCTTTTAGGTACTGGGGTTTCGGCTAAGGATTTCCCTGAATGATAGTGTTGGAAGTGATCTTGGAAGTCGTTTAATTCAGTCCCTTGGGACTGAGGAAACTGAGTTCAGAGAATGGAATTGAGTTCATGTGAAGCCAGGACTAGATCTTAACATCTCACAGCTCCTAGCTCACCACTCTCACCTCCATTTCTTTGCCTGCCAGGATGGATTTGGATTTGGAACCTGGGTTGAAAGTCTGTTTTATTAGATTGTGTATTAGACAGTGTGGATACACACACATATATTAGTAGAAATATAAAATACAAATGCATATGTGTGTATAGACAAACACACACATATACACTCTATTATCTCAGGGAGCAATAAATCAACAAATTAGCAGCCTTTCTCGTGGGGAATGTCAAACTTCCCATTGTCTTTCTTTTCCCTTTATGCTTCCTACAAACTATTGTCCTCTATCTTCCCTTCTTTTTGAGGCCTGCTCTCTCCATTCTACCAGTCTCCTGACCTCCATAGCTGCCTCCTACCCTGGTCTATCAGCTTGTAGGGTACTCTCCCTGTTCCCACTAGAATCATCATTATATCAGTAGCTCTTTAAGAAGCAGGTCTTCCTATTTTAGTAACAAAAGACATTATCCACAAGTGCAATTAGCTTCCTCAGGAGAGGAGGTGGCAAATTCCTCCTCAGAAGTATTTGAGTAAAGGCTGGATGATTGTTTGTGGAGTATGGGAGGTTTGCAGCAGAAAGGATTCTGGGAAAATGGCTCTGGGCAGAAATTTGGGGACACAATGGGTCTCCTCCATTCCATCTCTAAGAGGAAAGCAATTAGGCCACAGAGAGAAGGGAAGGTGGATGACTGGGTTTGCTGAATTTCCCCAAACAAGCCAAGATGACTTGGCTAAGGAGAAAGACAAAAATATGCAAAAATTGCACTTCTATGAACTAAACCTTTGAAACTTCCCCATTGCTAGGAAGACACAGACATGCAAGCATTAGGGCAAATAGAACTGAATTAGCTTATTTTTTCCTGAGTTTAGAGAGTATCTTGTAACAAGATCCTACAGGCCCCACCCCAGTTCCAAAGGCAATAGAGAATCAGACAGACCCAGTCTTAATTCATCTGCCAGAGAGAAGAGGCTTAAGGCAGGGAGTGAAGAACCTGCTGTAACTCTTCAAACATTTTATTTTATTTTTTTAGTGTCCACTTCTTTGTCCTTGGCTGGACACCATGCTCTCCCTCCTTACCTTCGCCTGTTTGTTTCTTTGGTTGCCTTCAAGACTCAGCCTCACTTTCTGAAAGAGATCCTTCCATCCACTAGGGTACTGTTTAGATCTTGGGTGTATCTCTATTCATAATGTCTCCTCTATTAGAAGGCGAATTCTTTGAGGGCATGAAACCTTTTAAACCTTCCTTTGTGTCTCTAGAACTTAGCAAAGTGTCTGCATACAATAAGAGTTTAATAATTGCTCCGACTGGAGGCATCCCTCACTCCCCAGGTTGAGTAGTTTGGAGATGTTTAGCTGAATGTGCAAGAAGCTGTGAGTTCAATAGCATGGACAATTCCCTCCACCAAGGCAGATTGCAGTCTGTTTATTAATTAGTAGATCTCAGAAGCATAGATTTTAGACCATCAAGAACCCTGGAGGCTGGCAAGCTCATTCCCTCCCCCCATTTCTTCTTTTTTTTAGTAGATTAGGAAACAGAGGCTTGGGGAAATGGACTTGCCCAACATCACGCTAATAGTAAGTGGAAGAGATTTGAAAACCAGTTCTTCTCCTACCAAAGCCAAACTCCTTTCCACCAGTGTCATGCTTGCCCTGTCATGTCCTGAGGAATTACTTAGACTTAGAGAATCCAGGAGACACACAGCCAGGAGTCCCACAGCTGGCTAGGGTCAGAGTCTGGCCAGCTGTACCCATTAAGCCATGCTGGCTCCACCTTTGGAATGAGAATCCTCCCTGAAAATGAGACAATGAACAGGAGGAGAGAGAGCTGGCCGGGGAGTTGGAGACCTGGGTTCAAATTCTGCTTTGCATTGATGATCTTGCATTGGTGGTAGGGAGTTGATTCACTAAGAGTTCCCAATGAGTGAAAGAAATCATGGGTCTGGATCCCTCCTCCTTCCCCTCAAAAGCAATGTAATGGAACCCTTGGAGGGTTAATCTGGCAGAATCTGGCTGCCTTCTTTTACAGAGAAGAAGACTGGAGGCCAGAGAAGTGAAGTGATGTCTCTAAGATCAGCTCCAGGGTCTCTGTCTGCTCCCCCCCCCCAGTTCTTTCCTGGCTCCCAGGCTGCCTGCTAGGCATCCCCTTCCTTCCTGGTGCTAGGCATCCTCCTTCCTTGGACAGATTCCTCCAATGGACTGGGGATGATCTCTGATTTTCAGGAATGTGAAGCTTGCAAGCTTCCCCTTCATCCAAATGGCCCTTTCAGTCACAGTAATTATATCGAACTCTCAGTGGCATTTCTGGGATACTGCAGACATGTGACTGCCCAGAAAGCCAAGCAAAACCTGCATAAATGAGGCGCCTTTAATCAATAACACTCAAAGGACGTTCAGTGCGGGAGGCAGTGGCTGGGTGCCATTCTCCTTGAATGGTGGATGAGAAGTGTCAGCCAAAATCCAAGTTAATCAAGTTTGGCAAGGATGAATGATATGTGTTTCCACAGAGGAAAGAACTCCTTGGAGTCTCAATGGATCTTTTACCTCCTTCTAGAGCGTTCGTTAACCATCAAACACGTATTGTTGCCTGTTCCATGAAAAGCCAAGGAGGAAAGGTGGTGCAGTAGGTAGGGTTCCAGACTAGAGTTTGATTCCTGGCATTTTCCCTCTGACATTAATAACTGTGACTCTAACCTGTAAAGTATTAACACAACAGGTCGAATCCGTTGAGGGACATGAGAGAACAGATGCTAGTGGTTGGTGGAGATGGTTGTTTAGCACCTGGAGGGTGAGTTTCTACCAATAGTTGGAGTGACTTAACATTGGTAAGGTGTGAGCCATGGTGGGGAAGGGAGACAAGGGAGTCAAGGACAGTCCACAGTGCACAGAAAGACTGTAGAAGGTAAAAGGGACCTTAGAGGTCATCTATTCCAATTTCTCTTATTTTACAGATGGGGCAACTAAGGGAGTAGAAGCAACTTGCCCAAGATCACACAAATAGTAAGCTTTAGAACCAAGAGTTCAAATTCAGCCTCAGACAAATACTAGCTGCTGTGACCCTGGGCAAGTCACTTATTTTCTGTTCATTTCCGATTCTTCAACTTTAAAATGGGGATAATAACGAGAGTCACCTCACCTGTTTCTTGTGGGGGTCCAATGAGGAAATATTTGTCAAGTGCTTAGCCCAGGATCTGGCAGAGAGTAGGTAATACATCCGCCTTTTCCCGCCTTTTCCCCTGCCTACTCCATATTAACAGAATGGACATTTAGGAAGCATTTTTGTGTTTTCTATTTGAGAATCAGTTCCTATGCCCTATTTGAGATAGAATTTGCTTCCTTTGGGTCATTGGTCATTTCAAGGTACACGGAGTCATGGAGGATGAGGATGGTGTGATTATTACTTTCTTTGGGACTGGAAATGCCTTAGATTACCTTTGCCCACGAGGAGTTTTCTTGATAGGAGCCTTATTCTCAAGGCAACTTAGGAATGAGCAATGCTGAAACCCCCCTGGCCCTTGATGGATCCTGTGGAGGCCTCCAGGCTAACAGCTTACTTCTCTGACTTCTGAGCTCCTTTCCTTATCTGGCCTGCTGTAGGGAGAGCACTTGGGACGAGGCACTCGCACCCAGATCTACTCAGGAACCCTGGACTACAAGGATGACGAAGGCAGCTCTGATGAGAAAAAGATGAAGGTCATTCTCAAGGTCTTGGACCCCAGTCATAGGGACATTTCTCTGGTAAGTACCTCTTCAAGTCTGCTGCCATGCTCCCCTTCTCCCAGGAAGCTTGGACCTTCCATATCTGCCATACTCTGTCCTTTGCCTTACATGTGAGGTTACAGTCTCTCTGTGTAGGTGCATGTTTGTGTGCACGATTGTGTGTGTGTACATATGTATGCTGGGGGTTCTCATGTGGAACAACATGCTGGGGGGGCAGTAAGTTTGCTGCAGCTGTGTCCCCGGTGTGCTTCGATTGGTAGGGTTCCTTACATCACTTCTCACCTTCCCAAACAGGCATTTTTCGAGGCGGCCAGCATGATGCGACAAGTCTCCCACAAACACATCGTGTATCTCTATGGCGTCTGTGTTCGGGATGTGGAAAGTGAGTTTGCTTCTTGTGAGGGGGACTCCAGCCCCCCCCCCCCTCCAGGAGAAGCTTGGCTGGGATGTTTCCCAAATAGAAGAGGGGGTTGGGGGGGCTATGGATCTAGAATGGGCTTTTCCCCTCCTTTTTTGTACTTCATTAGAAGAGATGGTTTCTTGATTAGAAGAAGGGAGGGGTACCTATTTGGAAATGAAGGCTATGGGAAGACCAAAAAAATAATGGAAAGATAATTTGATACATAGGAAAAAAGAGTCCTACCTTCAAGTTTCATATTGATTTAAGTCAGACAGTCATCTCCTTTCCCTGCAAGTCATTGTTCTATTCTATTGTGTAAAATGAGGTAGCGATCCAAGGACCTTACAAGGCTCTTGTAACAAGTGAGCTATGGTCCCTCTGATTGTGTGTGTGTGTGTGTGTGTGTGTGTGTGTGTGTGTGTGTGTGTGGACAGAGAGATAGGAAAGAGGGAGAAAAAAGGAGAGCAGAGAGGAACAGAGAAAGCAGGAGAGAACAAGAGGAAGGCAAGAGGGGAGAGACGGGGGGCGGGGCGAGAGGAAATACAGAAAGACACAGAGAGAGCTCTCAATCTTGGGACCCTATTTCCTCATCTGTAAAAACGAGAAAGTTGGACTAGATGACTCTTCCACCTCTAAATCTATGATTTTATGAAATATTCAAAGGTAAACAAAAGAAAGGGATGCTGAGACCAGTCTTTACATTCTCTTGTATGTCTGTGCCTCTCCTCTCTCCCTCATCTTCTCTGTCTCTGTCTCTGTTTGTCTCTGTCTCTGTCTCTTGCTGCCTCTCTGTCTCTCTCTTTGCCTCTCTGTCTCTCTGTCTCTTTTTCCTCTCTCTGTCTCTGTCTCTGTCTCCCCCGCGTCTGTCTCTTTCTCTCCCCCACCTTTCTCTCTTTCTCATTTTTTTCTTTGTTCTCTCTCACTCCTCACCCTCCTCCTTTCTCTCTTCTCTCTCCTCCCTCTCTTCTTCCTCTCTATCTCTGTCTCTTTTTCTTTCTCCCTCCTTCCTTGCCTCCCTCTCTCTCTTTCTCTCTCTCTCCCCCTTCCCTTCCTTTCCCCATCTCTCTCCATAGCTGTAGCTCTATCACTCTTACACTATCCCTAGGAGTTTGGGGAAAACAGTTATTTGTTCTTAATTGGCATATAGAAAAACCAAGTCGCTGATTGTCTTAGGATATGTATACTTCATGGCGAAAACGGGGACTCTAGCACAGACTTCCAATGAGAAGCTCATACTCCAGGAAAATATATTCCAAAATAGACCATTGAACTTGGGGCAGGAAGACCTGAATTCAAATCCTCTCTCATTAGTCATTTATTAGTTTTGTGACCCTGCACTAGTCACAACCTCTGTGAAATAGAAGCAATAATATCACATCCTACTTCTCTTATAGCATTATTAGGAATATCCACTAAGCTCTAGAGCTGCTATTGAGTCTTTAAGAAGTGATTGAGTTGGGGGAAGATTTGGGGATTGTCCCAGGTGCGCAGTTAGGTCACTGATAGTCACACCTTGCCTTTCTCTGACCTCAGACATCATGGTGGAGGAGTATATGGAGTTTGGGCCCCTGGATCTTTTCATGCATCGGAAAAGTGAACTTCTCACCACACCATGGAAATTTAAGGTTGCCAAACAGCTGGCTAGCGCCCTGAGTTACTTGGTAAGTCCAAACCATGATTAGGCTCACCCTGAACATTCAACAGCCAGAAACCCTCGCCCTGGTCATCTCTCTCCATGGAGGGAATTGGTCAGGAAGAGAGATTATCCAGGGATATGTTGGGGAAAACCTCAATGGTGGGTCCAGAACTGGATGAAGGCATTTGAGAATGCTCTAGAATTGTGTTAGGGGATGGGGCTAAAGTGGGATTACAGAAGCCAGTCAGGTCCATCAATCCTAGGAAGGAGTTGGGGAGGGGCGGAGAGAATGGGAATTTAGAATAAATCACTCACCCCTCTATCTACCATTGCCCCATATAATGTAACAGTGTGATCCTGGGATACATTTGCCCCAGTTAGTCAAGCAACCAACCAGAGGAGGTGGTAGGGAGAGGTGAATCCCACAGAGCAGAACTCTTGTGGTTTCCCATGACATAGATCCAGGAGAGAACTAAGAAATGTTGGACTATGAATGGAAAAGAAATGTGGGAGGTCGGTACCTTGAAACTAAGCTCCATTGACCTTCTCTTAGTTATGGTTTTAACTAGGTTGAGTATGGGCAGGATTGTACTTTTTTCATGATGGGTTCTGCAGATGGGGCTGCCTAAATATGATGATGTTTCTCATTGGCAAAAGTCAATACCACAGTTGTACAGATAATCTAGCAAAGGTTCTTGGTGAACCTTACTCTCTCTTCACTCTTACTCTGGTTTTCAGTCAATCAGCAAACATTTTAGTGCCTGCTCTACAGGCATTATTTTAGCCATTGAGGATACAAAGATAAAAATGAAACAGTCTCTACCCTCAAGGGGCTTACATTCTATTGGGGAAAGACAACAGGTAAATCAAAATATGTGCAAAATATTTACAGAATAAATCAATGTAAATGAAGGGGAAGGTACAGGATCTACAAAGGTCTCATGTAGAATGGTACTTGAGCTAAGTTTGAAAAGAAATCAGGACAACTAAGTGGTTGATGTGAGGAGGGAGAGCATCCCAAGCCCATAAAATGGCCATGCTAAGACACAGCCGGCAGAGATCAAATATCACATATGAAAATCAGGATGAGGGGTAATTTGGATGGATTGTAAACTCCACAAAGACATTTTGGTATAAGGAGTCAAGAAAATGTTGGCTGGAACCAGACTAACTATTTGGTCCTGACAGCAAGACGGAACTGCTGGAGTTTATTGAATAAGTGAGTGAGGTGCTCAGACTTAAGCTTTAGGAAGATCTATTTGAACATAATGTGAAAGAAAGATTAGAGAAAGGAGAGAATGGAAGCAGGGATACATGGTAGAAGATTGTTTCAGTGGTCTAGGAGGGAGGAAATATTTGTCTGAATTAGTATGGCGAATGATGAAGGAAACAGAGAAAAGAATGAAAGAGAGAACGATAGATGGAGAAAGAGAAGAGGAGAGAGATGATTGAAGTAGGAACAGTAAACCCTGGGAATTGATTGGCCATCAGTTAGGATGAAGGACAGTCAAGAGCTGAGGATGGCACCCAAGTTGAAAACCAGGGTTACTGGAATGACAGTAATAGGGAAGTTTGAAAGAGGGATAAATTTGGGGGGGATGAGTTCTGTTTTCAATACATTGAGTTGGATACCTATGGAATGTTCAGTTTGAAAAATACAAGATAGTTGGGGATATGAATTAATCCATCAATATTTGTTCAGCAATGACCATGTGCCAAACCCTGAAGATACAAGAGACAATCCCTGCCTTCAAGGAGCTTGCAATTTAATTGTAGAGATGGCATGCAAACAAACATGAACAAACAAGCTATTTACAAGATAAATAGGAAATAATCGATAGAAGGAAAAGCATTAGGATTAAGAGGAATTGGGGAAGCAAAAGATGAGTTTTTAGGATTTTAGTTGGGACTTAAATAAAATCAGAGAGGTCAGCAGTTGAAACAAGGGAAGAAGAGTGTTCCACATAAGGGAGACAGTCAGGGAGAATACCTGGAACCAAGAAATAAAGTATCTTGTTCAAGGAAAGGCCAGGATGCCAGGTCACACTGGACAGGGATAAGTTAATCAGAAGACCGATGTGGGATTAGATCTCAGGAGAGTAACAAGGAGGAGTGAGATGGACCTGTGAGTCACTGACATAAACCAAAGAGACCTAAGGAGATGAGTAAGAGGGTGTGAAAAGAGAGAAAAGACAAGAAAGCTTATGATTCAGGAACACGATTCAGTTGATTTTGGAGGAACAGAGTGTGAGGAGAAGTCAACAGATAAGAGGGAGATCAGGAGAGAGCACAATCATGGAAAACAGTAGAGAGTGGAGGATGGCAGAATGCTCAGGTGCCAGATCCTGCCATCAAGATGGGGAAGGATGGGCTTGGTTTGTACGTGTTTCTTTTCTGGAACAGGAGATGTGAATAATTTCAGAAAGAAGTAGATGAAGAGAAATGGAGAACAGAAACAATGGGGTAGTGGAAGGGACTCAGGAAAACTGCTTCAATTCCAGCCTACCATTTCCCATATCCTTGGGGAGATTTCTTGACCTCTCTCATGTCCAACTTTTTAAAAAACCTGGTTGGTCTTGGGAAGTTATTAGTTTTATCAGTAAGGAATTACTTTCTAACCCTGATTGTCACCTTTTCTACAATTCATTGGTAGCAACTGAAACATTATGCTTTCCTGGGCTTCAGTTTCCTATTTTAATGAAAAGAAAGAGTTGGACAAATGATTATTGGGTCCCTTCAGGTTCTCAGTCCTCAATTTCTTCATCCTCCTAGTCTAAAGTGACATGACCTACCCTCCGTCAAATATTCAGCATTTATCAGAGGCAAGACTTGATTACTTCTTACTCCATGTCCTCTCTTGATTAACCACATCACTGCTGGTGCCTAGCAATTTTGCTCTATCTGCAAAAAAACAAAGAAACAAAAAAACAACTGAGTTTGCAGAGTCAAACTAGACTTCCTTGAGACTTTCTGTCCCAGGGAGGTGAAGGCACTCTTTGTTATTTGACCTGGGGTTGGCGTTGCTCACCACTGGAGCCTCTCTTCTTTTTCAGGAAGACAAAGATTTAGTCCATGGAAATGTATGTGCTAAAAATGTCCTCTTGGCCAGAGAGGGCTTGGATGGTGAATGCAGCCCCTTCATCAAACTCAGCGATCCTGGCATCCCCATCACTGTGCTGTCTCGGCAGGGTATGTCCGCCACGTCATAAGTGGGTAGAGATTTTTTTTTCTCCTTTTGGGGGAGATGGCTCAAAAAAACCCCATATCAACAACTTCTGGAATCGTGTCTTTGCTGTGTTCATTTTGAAAGTCACTGTTGCTTCCCTTATCTGTTGGCTGTCTTTAAACCCGGTGGTGTCATAAGAGGAAATGGTAGACCAGTGAGGCGGCAGTGACCCCGCAGAAGTGTCCTTTCAAAGAACACTAAGTAGCTTGCTGAGGCCCTCAAGTAATGCCCAGAAGACCGGGAAATGGTGCAATCAGAAGCTCTTGGGGGGGGACACTATGATTGGGGGATGGTGAGAAGAAAGAAAAAGAGAGGAAAACTGAGGTGAAAACCTGCAGAGAACAAGGCTTTCAGATCCTAACCATATTTTCAACTAATTCAATTCAATTAACTGAATTTGAATTATTTCTATGTTTATATAATATGCTTGGATAATTTGTGTACAGTTTGAATCAATTCACATATATATTAATTTGAATTCAATCCAATTCATTTGATTAAAAATATTTGTATATATTTGAATCATTTGAATTCAATTTAATTAATTCAATCCCATTTGAATTATTTGTATAAATATATTAACCTGAAGTCAATTCCATTAATTCAATTTAATTTAATTAGCAATTATGAAATACTCTGTATTAAGCCTTGCTATGCTAGATACTGGGGCTCCATTTGTGGAATCAAATAATGAGCTGCTATTTAAATCGCTCTGTTGGGATGTAGGAGAGCCACAAAGATCAATATGGTGAGGTTTCCTCAAGAAGCATATAATCTGATAGGGGACTATCACACGCACACACACAGACCTTTATTACACCAACAAATAGAGCAGGTATAGAGGTTGGGTGCTACAGGAGCTCCCTGCATCTCTGGAAATGGATGCCATTTTTATGTCTTAAATGTCTGAGCTCATGAGCACAGATCTATCTATCAAAGGTGAGTTTCCAGATGTCTGGTCTCTTTGTAGACTAGATTGCCTTGGGCATCTAGATTACCTGGTTCAGAGGTTGCCAATCAATGGGTAGACTTATTGATGAAATGGTACATTTCCCTCCATTTTCTCCAACCCTTCTCTCCCAATATTTCTCCAGTTATCACTTCCTTCTTCTACTCCTCATCTCCAAGCAGAGATTCAGGAAGCCTAGCTGGAGTTAGTAAAGATTAGAAGATCTGGATTCAAATGACAACTCCATCATTTAACTAAAAATCTGAATCTCAACAAGTCATTAGCCTCAAATTCTTTATCTGTAAAATGGGCTTAAAACTACTTGACACCATCTACCTCATGGGAGGCAGGATGATGAAGGAGATAGAGTCAGAGCATGGAGTCAGAAATATTTGAGTTCCAGAATTTCCAAGGTCACATGTCATCCCCATGCAAGTAATTTCACCTCTCAAAGGTCCCAGGCCAAGATTCTAAGATTATAATCCATCAAGAGGGCACCAAGTTCCATTGGAATCCCACAACAAACTCACAAATGTGGACAAAACACCCCACAAAACTCAAAGAAACCTAACCACTTCATAAACTTTCTATGAGGACTCAGGGAGAGGTGGTATATGTAGTACAGAGGAATCCTAGATTTCGAGGCAAAGGAACTTGGGTTTGGATGTGACCCATGTAGCCTTGGGCAAGTGATTTCAGCTTCCTGAATCTCTTTTTCTTGGTAATAAAATGAGGGGAAGAAGAGAAGGAGAAGGAGGAAGAAGACTGCAAAAATACTTTACCGACTGCCTATCTTTGATAATGCCACTAGTGAATGGGTTTTTCTGACCTCCCAAGTTAGTGTCAAGGTCATTTCAGAAGCTAGAATTTTAATGTTGCATTTTGGGGGGGGGTGAATTTTTTTTTTTTGGCAGAATGTGTGGAACGGATCCCATGGATTGCCCCAGAGTGTGTAGATGACTCCAAGAACTTGAGTGTGGCTGCTGATAAGTGGAGTTTTGGCACAACCCTCTGGGAGATCTGTTACAATGGAGAAATTCCTTTGAAAAATAAGACTCTAGCAGAGGTAAATGGATGAATGAAACATTATTATGTATCTGGCATCATTTTAAGGGAGATGGATGGAAATCCAAGCAAGCTTGCTGACAGTTCAAGTTTATTGATAGTCAATTATTGTATAATTTTTATGTACTTATTATGGGTTAGGGATGTCCCTGCCCTTGAGGAATTTATATTCTAAGGTGGCAGAAAAACATGTGTTTGTGCGTGTGTGAGTGTAGGTGGATGTGTGTGTGTGTGTGTGTGTTGGGGTGTAATTGTCTGGGAAGTAAGGTGAAGGCCTGGATTTGAACATGGGCAAAATAAAACAAAAGCTCACCTATGAGAAATAAATTCCTGAGCTAAATTCCAAGTTCCCATTGAAAAGGAGTTGGGATGATGAATTGAAAACAAGTGGTGATATGGCTTGGAGATATCTTCCCCCTTGTTCAAGATACTTCCTCATTCCTAAAGCTACTAAGAAGGGAACCAAAGAAAGTCAAAAACTACCCCCAACCCTTGCCTTCAAAGAGCTCTTCTTCTAATGGTAGGGACCACATGCAAATCCCATCCAAGATCTCTTTGGGTAAATGGGAGGTGATTTCCCAGGGAAAGTGCTAAGATGAAGAAAAACAAATGGATGAACGAAGCCTTTTGGCCCAAAGGAATGTGGGTTGGTATTTCCCTTGAGTCTTGGTTGCTTCTGGAGCCTCCTTCATCCATGGCCCTCATCTTTGTCTCTTCTAGAAAGAGCGATTTTATGAAGGTCGAGTTATGCCGGTCACACCCTCATGCAAGGAACTGGCCAACCTGATGACTCAGTGCATGAACTACAATCCTAGTCAGAGACCCTTCTTCCGGGCCATCATGAGAGATATCAATAAGCTAGAAGAACAGAGTAAGTCCTTCCTCGCTCTGACGATGCTAGGTGGGCGGGCATCCAGGAAGCTGGCCAAGGATGCATTGGCATCCATCAGCTCATGTGACTTGGAGCCCTAGATAAAGCCTGTGTCCAAATAGGAAAAACCAAATTACTTAAAAACAAAGTCATTTCTTTTTTTTTAAAGCTTTCCACCTCTTTATTTTTTAAATACATTCTTTTTTAAATTTTTTTTATTAAAGATATTATTTGAGTTTTACAATCCCCACCCCCCCTGGAAAGCAATCTGCCAGTCTTTACTAACAAAGTCATTTCTGTTGTATTTTCTAGATCCGGATATCCTTTCAGAGAAACAACCAACAACTGAGGTAGATCCCACCCATTTTGAGAAACGGTTCTTGAAGAGGATCCGAGACTTGGGAGAGGTAAAAACACAACAATAAAGGGATTAGCTTCTATGATAGCAGTTGCCATAGACTGAGTATTTTCTCATCCACCAGTATTTTGGGCTCAGCGTAATCATTCAGGGTAGGGAGAGTAGGTATAAAAGTGACTTTCCTTAGGATACCTAGCTCGCAAAAGGTAACATCAAGACTGAAACCAAAGACTCCCACTTCCGAGACTATTGCTCTTTCCTCTATCCTGAGCTGCTTCTCCAAAGGGTCCTATTGGCCAATGATCCCTGTCCTATGACCCCAAAACCCTGGGATCTCCTTAGGGATAGCAGCTAGTGTTCGAACTGGAGTCAGGAAGAGTCTTGCCTCAGACATCTATTAGCTGGGTGACCTGGGGAAAGTCACTTGATAAAATGAAGGAATTTGATTCCTCCTGGGATGGTTTCAACATTTATTAAGCAATGCCAGACACTGCACTAAATACTTTATGAATATCTCATTTGATCAAAGACCTTTAAGATCCTTTTGCCTTCTAAATTCACGATGCAGTCAAGCTTATTTTCCCAACTCTCATTTTTAAATCTATTTTAGTCAATGGGGTTAAAGTGACTTGCCCAAGGTCACACAGCCAGGCCATTATTAAGTGTCTGAGGTCAGATGGGTGCTTTATCCACTGTGCCACCTAGCTGCCCCCAAATTCTAATATTTGATCAGTATTTTGCTGAGTTTCTCCCTGACCATTTTGTACTAGGGAGGGGTGGGAGGGGAGTACCAGATGCTCTGCTTCACAATAATTATCTCATTTGATCCTCACAATAACCCTGGGAGGTAGGTGTTCTTATTCCCATTTTTCAGATGACAAAACTGAGGCAGTTATCTTCTCTCTTTCCTCCCCCTTCTCTCCGTCTGCCTCTCTTTCCTCCCTTTCCCTCCTCCCTTCTTCCTCCTCTCTTCCATTCTCCCACTTCCCTTTTCTCTTTATTCCTTCTCCTCTTCCCCATCTCCTCTCTCCTTTTTCCCTTTCCCTTCCCCCTCCCCTGCCCCTTCTTCCTCTCTTCCTTTATCCCTCTCTCTCCTCTTCCCTCTCTCCCTTTTCCCTCCCTCCCTCCCTGTCTCTCTCTCTCTCTCTCTCTCTCTCTCTCTCTCTCTCTCTCTCTCTCTCTCTCTCTCTCTCTGTCTCACCACCCAGGGCCACTTTGGGAAAGTTGAACTCTGTAGATATGACCCTGAGGGGGACAACACCGGTGAGCAGGTTGCAGTCAAGTCTCTAAAGCCAGAGAGCGGGGGTAACCAGATCGCTGACCTGAAGAAGGAAATCGAAATCTTGAAGAAACTGTATCATGAAAATATTGTGAAATACAAGGGGATTTGTACAGAGGATGGTATGAGGGGCTTCCATGGGGGAGGTGGGAGGGCTTGGTTTGTATTGACTGCAGGGCTAGACATCAAGGGCGGCCCCATCTTCCAGGCTACAGTTGTCTGAAGGATATGTGTGGGGGTATATAAATATATACATTATATATATATATATATATATATATATATATATATATATGTGTGTGTCCATATAGATACAGACAAACATATATATCCTTTACCAGTTATGAATAGGGTACATATATTTCATAGTCATAATTAGTAAAATTTCTGTAAAATTAATCATCTAAAAACAAGTTTATTTCTAATGTGGGTTGCTTTTTTCATTGTTTTGAAGTCAATAGGAAAATAAGCAATTTACCATCTCAGGGTCTTATGATTCTTTTTTAAAACAGGAGGAAATAGGATTAAACTCATTATGGAGTTCCTGCCTTCTGGGAGCCTTAAGGAATATCTTCCAAGAAATAAGAGCAAAATCAACCTCAAACAGCAGTTGAAGTATGCGGTTCAGATTTGTAAGGTAAAGAAGGTGGCCTGTGATTGGAAGCCCCCCTTCCATGGCAAAGGGACTCTTCATTGGTTAGTAAGCCAACTGCCTCGAGAAGGGCACGCCCATTGTCCTGTTTCCTGGAATGCCGTCCATTCTGCCATCATGCCCAATGCTTCGTGATCCCTTTGTGGAGTTTCTTGGCAAAGTAACTGGAGTGGTTTGTCATTTGACAGATGAGGAAACTGAGGCAAACGGGTAACATGATTTGCTCAGGGTTGCACTGCTAACGTGGCATTCTATCCACTATGGCACTCCTAGCTGCCCTTATTTCCGGAGGTTTCAGACAGATGATGCAGAGTGGCTGTTTGTCATTTTTCATCAAATGCTAATCTGCTATTTTATTTACAAAGAACTTCTCGTTTTCCATGAGAAAAATGAGCCTCCAAGAGGGTGGATGACTTGTCCACAGTCATACAGCTTGTTCTTCAGCACTAACCCTGTGCTGGGCTCTGTGCTAGAGCTTGACAAAGGCCTCCTCAGTTGCTCCTCACAACAACCTGGGGTCATGCTGTGTCATTCTCCCTATTGAATGGTTGACATGAGTGTGGTCGACAGGCAGCCAGGAACACTCTAGGACTGGGGTCAAGAGACTCAACTTCTTAAGTTCAAATCTAACCTCAGACATTTCCTATGTGACCCTGGGTAAGTCACTTCACCCTGTTGGCCTCAGTTTCCTCATCTGTCAAATAAGCTGGAGAAAGACATGGCAAACTACTGTGGTATCTTTGCCTAGGAGAAGTGACTGAAAACGACTTTACGACAACAAAAATGTAATCTATAAACATCTGATTTTCTCAGTCAATCTGTGGCATACAGGGATACTTTTGTATGGTTCAGTGACTTGACCTAAAGGATCAGGGATAGCTGGTCAGGGGCCCTGCCCCAACATGGTCATTCTGGAAAGAATTCACCAAGTAGCTGAGGTCTGGTGATGTAGTGCAGAGTAGCAGCTGGGATTTGAACCCAGGGCCACTGTAGGAAAGGGGTCATCAAGGTCTAGTGAATAGAGTCCTGACCTTTCTTAGGGAAGACAGCCCTGCACAGATGAAATTACAGCTAAAGGACTTGGGGTGTTCATGTGCTCTTATTGGCATGGCTTCATCAGTGTAGAAAATTACTAGAGTGGAAATGCCTTCCCCAATGCAGAACCAGGAGCCATTTCTAAATTCCAATGAGTTACCTTGGGGGAAGAGGGTCCCGAAAAGTTAACTGCTGTCCAGGATCACAGAAGAAGGGTTTGAACACAGGTTTTTCTGGCTTCACATCGGCCCTTTGTCTACTAGACCATACCACCCCCTGACAGGTCATTACTGGGCTAAAAACAATAAAGAATCCTTCAGGCTGTTACAGACGGTCAGTTTTGGTGAACGTGGCATGGGTTTTCCTTCCTCAGGGGATGGATTATCTGGGGGCCTGTCAGTATGTCCACCGAGATCTGGCAGCAAGGAATGTCCTTGTTGAGAATGAGCACCGTGTGAAGATTGGTGATTTTGGCTTAACGAAAGCCATCGAAACGGATAAGGAATACTACACAGTGAAAGACGATCGAGACAGCCCTGTCTTCTGGTAAGAAGTACAGCCAAAGAAGCAATAATAAAAGGGATGGAACATTGCTTGTGTCTTACAACAATCTGATGAGGGAAAGGCTCTTATTGCTTCCACTTTATGGTTGAGAATGCTCATCCTTAGGGTACACAGGTCATTTGGGGAGTCCAAGATCCCACTGAGCTGGAAAGGTTTAGGGTCCAGTAAAAGACTCCATCTTCCAATTCATGGGTTCTAAGATCTAGACTTTGAAGGGATCTCAGATGTTATCTAGAGAACTCCCCCTTTACAGATGGGGAAACTGAGGTCCATGGAAATGAAGTAACTTGCCTAAGGTCACTTTTCTTCTGTTGTTTTAGGATTAGCCTTACAGTTTAGAAATGTTCATCAGCCTAGGATTGGTCAGAGGAACTCATTCAACTATTTGCTAAGTTGGAATGAAGCTCTGTTGGATAGTGGATAGAACTGGCCTCAGCTGAGAAAACCTGGGTTCATGTGCTGCCTCTGTGTGTGACCCAATCTGTGTCCCAGCCAGCCAGAACAATCATAGATCTACCTTGGTAAAGGGAATTTCCTTATCAGAAACCTCTCTATACTTAGGAAATCTTCCCCCAAAGAAAAGGGTGATACTGTGCTCAGCGGAAGGAGTATCTTAGACATCCTGGAAAACGCACAAATATTCTATCACTTACTTTTATATCCTCTTTAAGGCTAATGAGGCCCTTTCCTCACAGGAAAGTGATGAGTGTAGATATTGTTATTTGTGAATCACTGAAGAGGAGACAGAGGGTCAGAGGTGAGCCCCAGAACCAAAGCTCTGAACTCGCCCCCCCCCAGTACTCCCGTAATGGGAGTCTGGTCACTTTCATTGGTGATTCAATGTGATCAATTTGTGATCAATGATCTGTCAATTTCTCACTCCAAGAAATCATGGGATTCCCATTATCTTTTTGTCCAGGTATGCTCCAGAATGTTTAGTGCAGTGCAAATTTTATATCGCTTCTGACGTCTGGTCATTTGGGGTCACGTTACACGAACTGCTCACCTACTGCGATTCGGAATCCAGTCCCATGGCGGTAACTGTTCTTCTTGCCTTTTCTCCAAAAGCTCACACAAAGATTAGGAACCACTCTCACCACCCTTACTCTCCATGTCTGACTAGTTTCCTGAGTCATTTAAAAGAGAATGTTATAACACAGACTTAATTCAGGTAGAAAGAAAAAAATATATATATTTTTTCCATTTGAGTTAGGTCATTGGACAAATATTGAATATCCATGCTAAATATTTGAGGCACGTTTTACAAAATACTAAGAATAGTCTTGGTCCTTAAGGAGGTAGGAAAATAATAACAGTAATAATAATAATAATAATAGTATTTGTGTAATGCTTCAAGGTTTCCATATGTTACTTCATTTAATCGTCACAATAGCTCAAAAAGGTAGGCGCTCATATTTATCCCTGTTTTGCAGATAGGGAAACTGAGACTGAGAATTTAAATGATTTGTCTTAAGTCATTCTTCTAGAGAGTGTTTGAGGCTGAATTTGAACTCAGGTCTTCCCAACAGACATCTTTTTAAATGTCAAATGAGGGACACTGAAAAGTAGGATCCTGAATTCTGCGTAATTAATTAACTAATTAATGTTTGTCCTTAATTTTCAAAGAAGACTATGATATCAGGGAGGTGATGACATGACAAGCACATGAATTGGATTTGAGCGAGGCGGGCTGTGCTAAGTCACCAGCCTCACTGTCTCCTCCATAGCCATCTGGGTCTAGATATGAATCAGGACAACCTGGATGTGAGGCAATCAGGGTTAAGTGACTTGCCCAAGGTCACACAACTAGGCAGTGTCTGAGGTCAAAATTGAACTCAGGACCTCCTGACCTGAGATCCAGGGCTATGCACTGTGCCATCTAGCTGAGCTCTGGGTGAGGAGTGATATCATAACCTTGAAGGATCAGAGAAGCTGCACAGAACTCATGAGAGATGTGAACTAGAGCCTGAAGGATAGTATTTAAGTCATTATTGTCACCATTAGTAGTAGCAGTTTCAATAGCAATAGCAGAAGCCGCATCAGTGGCACCAGATTGGTTAGGGTCCTGAATACCCAGGTGAGGAAAGCGGACCCTATCCTATGTGTAAAAGAAAGAATAGAGCCAATTTTACAGCTAATCCTAAAAACAGACAAACAAGAAATTGAGAGTGAAGTGAAATGGTTTAACAAAAGTCAAGGTCAAATACTTTTTGATGGTTTTGTTTTATCCAGATGTTCTTGAAGATGATTGGCCCAACTCAAGGTCAGATGACTGTCACACGACTTGTGCGTGCATTAAAGGAAGGAAAACGTTTGCAGCGCCCATCCAACTGCCCAGAAGAGGTATTCTTGGGACATTCCATTGTAACACACCAAGATGCTAAAGTCTATTGGGTCAACTGGGGATCCTGGGTGGAGAGGAGGTAGATGATGAGAGGGAGGATATGCCCTTTAAAGATACTTATGAGGTGCTAAGTCCACACCTTAAGTGAAGACTCCTACTCCCTATTATGCCTCCCTCTGTCTTTCTATATGCACTGTCGTATCTAAGCCCAATAACACAGGTAGAACCTTGAAAATGAATGTGGTGTGACTAAATATATTATCTTTTCTACATTCCATAAAGCCTTCAATTTTTGTGACTAAATTCAAGACTATAATGTCAAAATGTCATTATAAGTAATATTAGCTATAATTGAGCAGTGGGAATTGGAGGAAAGATGTAAATGGAACATGAATGTTCTGCCAATTCATTTGCTCTCTGGATTTTGATCAGTCAGTTCCAAGCTTGGTGTTCTATCTATCACCTTAGATTTCATCTCCAAACTACATTTTAAAAGTAACTGGTAATATTTTGAGGTTGTATGGACAATGGATGAATCAGTAAGCTTACTGAACTTTGCAAATTGTATCTGGTTCAGGTGCCCCTTTCTGCCAAATACTCAATCTCATTTTAAGGGCTTTATTTTTAACTCATAATTTACATTCTTTTTAAAATTTATTTTAAAAAGCAAACCCAAACCAAATCAACTCAACACCAACATTTTTTCCCATTACTCTTTTTTTACAGGTTTATCAACTAATGAGTAAATGCTGGGAGTACCATCCAAGCAACCGAACATCCTTTCAGAACCTCATCCGGGGATTTGAAGCACTTATAAAATAAGATCCCATCAATCAAACATTGATTTAAGTGCCTGTTCTGTTTGAGGCACTCCTCTAAGTGTTGGGGCTTGGACATTGCCCAAAAACTTTTGTTTGTACTGCCCAACAGTTGGCAATCTGTCCCCTATAGAAGTCAAGTAGCTAATCTCAGTTGGGGGTGGGGAGGACTCTTTTTAAAAAATGTAAACATTTGTATTCTCCCCCAATTCAGTCATTCATTCAAAAAACATTTATTGAGTGTCTACCACGTATGGTAGTGCTTAATATCTTAGAATGGTTCTTTGCAGGCGATGATCACAGAATGGCAACCGATATAAGGAACCCCCATTTTAAGCACTCCTCTTGTTGGACAATGTATTCCACCAGCTGCTGTAGTTGGTGGCTCTCATTTCATTGGGCTGTTGGTTGCTGATAATTTTAGTAACACCCACATGGCTTGTCACAAGAATAGTATTTCAGGTATCAAGAAACCTGGCCCAAATACTCTCTGAATTTATTTGCTTCACTGGCATTTATGAGTTATAATAGGAAACTGAATCCATTTTCCTGACTTGTCAAATTGAGGCAAGGGCCATGGGCTTTTCAAGTTACCTTTCTTTGTACATACAAACTTTCAGTATCTAAACAAATGGACCAAACCTTCTCTCAAATTCCAGTTCACCTACTGCTTTTGAAAATGAAGGGAATTCTACTGATGTGACTTTCTCTTACAAGTCATCTTCTTGGATCCTGGGTGACCAGGGTGACCATCTGTAAAAAGATCGGCTGGGCAAAGGGATGCAGCCTGTGCCTACTGGACAGACCATATCCTGCCTAAATCGGATGGACTTGGGAATTGAATGGATGGCATTGACCTTGTTATCAACACGTCCTAAGCAGCTGAGCTAGAAGAACCCCAATACCACTCAATATGCTTTATTCTTTTTGTTTTTTTAATAAAAACAAAAGTGTACCTTTTTAATTTTCAAACTTTGCTACAAAAAATTATTTCTAAGGATTTTGACACTTCAGAAGTCAAACTCATTTTATATGTTGAATGGAAACATTTAGATATGCCATATAAATTGTATTATACTTTAGGGTGTTTCTATACTTGACGTGAAAAGGCAAAAATGTCTTTATGGAATGGGTATAGGCAACAAGCCTGTCATTGGGGGATAGCGTCCACATCCCCATCATGTGCAACCTGGAAGCTGATCGCCACCTAGAGGATTCTCACCTCTTGGAATCTAGTATCGCCCGCCTAAAAGGTGCCAACTCTTGGGTTTGAGGGTAGCCGGCTAGACAGTTAAAATGACGTGGTTGTCAATCCAATGGGAACACAAATGGTTTTAAAGAATGTCTCTAAACAATCATTTAAAACTCTGTGGTCCTAGTGTGCCATTACTTCTCACCTTCTTATCTTGAAAAATGCTTTTTGGAAAGATGCAGGGCTGGCAATACTGAGAGACAGACGACAGAGAGATGGGCTGTTCAAATTTGTGTAGTGAGCTAAGGGCCCATTTTCTAACCTTGCCCACATCCATATTTGTCTTATGCAGGTAGCGGAATGTTCCACCATTACCCCCACTTGTACCTGTTTGGAACCTGTGTACAACCTATATGCACTTTGTTACTCTTTATACAAATAAATCTAATAAAGAATTGACATGCATATGTCTTTTTAATATTAAGAATTAGATGAACACAGAGCATTTTAGTTTGATTACATAGAAAAATAACTATAATACAGAATTTTCATGGTTTCCCCTCTCCCCCCAGTAATGGGCTTGGTTACTGCGTATAGTAGTAACAAGCACTAGGAATAGCCTGGATAAAAAATTCCCGGTAACCCCAACTCTTCACTTTAGGCCAGGGTTTCAATCCTCTTCACAGATAAACTGGAATGGGTCTGTGTAGCTGCTGGTTAACAATCTCGATTTTAGAGTTTTCCTTCTTTGCTTTCCTGTTCACCGATCTTGAGAAGGGTCACAAAAACATTTGATGCAAAGTAGGAAAGAACAAGGGAAAGGAAAACATGGGGCAACGATCAATGACAAGCAGGTTGTTGAATAATCACTGGTTATATTGCTAAAGATGAGAGGCAGCATGGCTGAGTTGATAGCAAATGGACCTGCTGTTCAAGGCGCTCCCTCTGCTTCTCACCCCCACATCTTCGATTGGGTAACCCTGGGCAGGTCACTTGACCTGCAGCAGATGCCCATGGGCTGACGGCCTCGGTAGAGCAAGTTTCCCCATTGGGAGTTCTTTTTATCAATGAAATCATGAATCCAGTCCCTGTCTTATTTGAAGAATCACTTGCAAGTTGAAGAATTCTGAGAAAGAGCTATGTAGCTACCCCATTAGTATAATTAAAACGTCCAACTGACCAACAAGCTTTTATTAAGTGCCTACTGTGAGCGAGGCTTGGCGACATGCTGGAATTGAACAGATGCGATTTCAGGAACAGAAAACACAGGCAGGAAGTTCAGCAAATTAAAATTCACTCCAGACTACACAAAGCGTTATTAAACATCAATACCATGTGACATAACTAAAATAGGGCAGATTTTCTTCTTGTCTCAAACATAACGAATCCTAAGAATGGCCGAAGACTCTTTTAATTCTATTTTGAAAAAGTTTGGGATCCTTAAAGAGCCAAGGTCTGTATTTCATCCATCTGGAAACTTTGTGGAATGCAAGGGCTTCCCAATGTCCTTCGGGTTTACTGTGGGGTACAAGCTTTAACTGACTATTTTAATTAAAGGGGAAGGGAACAAGCATTTATTAAGCGCCTACTATGTGCCAGACCCTATGCTAAGCACTTTACAAATATCTTATTTGATCTTCTAGACCAGAGGTCATCAATACTGGTACCACAGTAGGCTCCTTCAGAAGAATGACAATAATAATGAACGTTTATAGAGCGCTTTGACATTGGAAAAAAATGTTTCCTGATCTCCTTGGCTAACAGAAAGGAAGATACTGATTACTTGACTGCTTTGGAAGAATGAAGAGAAGGTCACCAAAATGACAGTGGGGGCTAATGGCTGAGTGGTGGTCTGCCTCTGCTCTCTGCTGGGAAGCTGGCAGAGGAGTCTTGCTTTCCCTGCTGACCACAAGTCTGTGATGAATGAAAATCAAGACTCTTTAAGGGTTCCTATTCATGGACACTTCAGAGGGTCAAGGGCCAGTGCAAGTCTTCCCCCAAAGTATCTAGAATCTAGCTAGCTAGCAACCTCTTGTGAGGGACTCAATTACCCAATCCAAGAGAAGTGGTGATCGTATCATCAAAATGAGTTTTTCACAATGACAATGGAGAAAGAAAAGTGATTCTAGTCCACTTAGTTGTTTTTCACTGTTTCATACATTTGTTAAAAACGTTTTTTTAAATGCAAAGTAATTCTTATACTTTCAAAGTCAAATAGCTACCACAGAAATAAAGCTATGGCTAACCATGTTCTACCAAACAATCACACTGCCTATATGTCTCCACATGGAGTTTGTACCGCAAAGTTGATTGTATGTCAGCAATTTCTTTTTGCACATAAAGCTTCTCAAAACAAGGTCATGACTGGTTCTTGGAACGTGCTTTTTAACAACTGGGCAAAGCTCAGATGATCATAGACTTAAGAGTTCAAGGGGACCTTACAGGTCAGTGGGTTCAACCTCTTTATTTTATAAATGAGGAAACCAAGGAATCAACCAAATGGTAACAGAAAGTAACTGGGACTTGAACCCAGGTCCTTGAATCCCAAATCCCAGTGCATTTCTTGCTACATCATGATATCTCCTACCTACAAAGGAAACTAGCAGAAATGGGTGGAAATGCACATTGGCTTATGGGGTTAAAAAAAAGAAAAAGAAATCAACCTATCATTAGACTCACCCTTCTAAGGCTCAGGAAACTTTATTGCTTTAGATGATTAGAGAAGGTATCAAAATGATTATGGGAAAATTGGTATTTGCCAACAGAAAATAAGGAACATTGTTCATCTCAGCAATCTATGATAAGTTGAACATCTTATTTAGGATGCACCTAATACTAGCGGGAAATGGTCTCAGTGGATGTCTTCTTTTTTTAAATTATTGCTTCTTATTTTCATTTGGCAAATCTGCCATCTGTGAAGCACTCGATGTTCCTCCGGGGAACGGTGATCCATTTTTTTTTTCAAGATGGCTAGTCTGGCCGACTTTAAGGCAGCGATGAACAGCAGAGGTCCTGGAAATGAGCTACGCGGAGCAGACAGGAAGACCGACCAATGGAGGGAACCTCAGTAGACACGCTTCTTCTTTAAGTAGGATTCTGTATAATACCCTCCTGTGCCCTGAGAGTGTTGGTCAACAAATTCCCCCGAGCTCCCTTCAGGGGCAGAAATGAGGTATGAGGAGCCTCGCTTTTCATTTCTTAAAGGTGAAGTTACCTGGAAGAAAGGAACCAATACAAATAGTAGCCGATAGAATCTTAAGGCCAGAGCTTGTTCATTACTGGAAATGTGTATAGAGGGCCTGTGCCTCAGCCTCGCCACCTCCCACAATGGTTCTCATTTTATGTAGAAAAGAAAATGGTGTAAGAAGCACCTGCCATCCTTCTCCCACATATTAAAAAAAAACAAAATCTCTAGGAAAAAAAAATCATACAGTGACTTTATAAAGCCCAAGAGGGGAACCAACAGATCATATGCTTCCGAGAGAAGCAGAGATGATGGAAAGGAGGATCCCTTTCCCTTTTTCTTTGTCCCTCTCCCATTTCTCTTCCTGGATGTTCTACATTTTAATCAAATTCTTGTTTCTATCTTCTTGCTACGGTAGTTTCTAATCTTTCTTCTATCACCCCTTTCCCTCCTCTTCTCCTTTCCCCTTCATTTCCCTTCCTTCTCTTTCTTCCCTTCTTTCCATCTTCTCTTTCACTCTCTCCCTTCCCTTTCTCTCCTTTCTTCTCTTCATCCCTTCTCCCTCTCTTCTCTTCTCTACCCTCCCCCTCCATCCCTCCCTTTCTACTCTCTCTCCTCTATCTCTTTCTCCTTCTCCCTGTTTCTTCCCCCTTCCTCTCACATTTCTACACCTTTCTTTCTCTTAGTCTTTGTTATATAGGATGAAAATATCTGAAGATGAAAGTGTTGTGAAAAACAAAAGCTAGAATACATTTTTAAAAAAGAAACTTTTTAAAAATTGCCCTACCCAGGTTTTGCCTTCAAAAATGTCACCTAGCTGACTTCAGTTATAGATTTGTTGAATGGAGTATTGGTGTAGTAAGAACTCTCTCACAAAAGACTGATAAAGAAATAATATTAGGGGCAGAGCCAAGATGGTGGTGTGAGGGCAGGAATTCCCAGAAACTCCCCCCCAAATTATGACTCCATTTACAATTTAGAGGATCAGAACCCACAGAAAGACTGAGTGATACAATTTCCCAGTCCAAGACAGCTTAGAAGGTCTGTTCGACTGGGACTAGGGGTTGAAGGGCAATACAGCTAGAAATAGTGACTGTGGGAAAAAATATTGAAGCAGCTTGTTTGGTGGACTTACGATGAAGAAGGCAACGCATCCCAGAGACAGACCTGATATGGCATCTGAACACAGACTGAAGCACACTTTTTTTCCCCTTTCTCTAACTTCATTTCTCTTGAGATTTCTCTCTCTTTTTGTGGGGAGGGGGGATAATGTTTACTTTCACAACAAGATTATTGTAATAACTAAATATATTCATAAACAAAAATCTTGAAAATAAGTCTTCATACAAGCAGAAAGGACTTTGAGATCCTTTTGGCTCCAAGTCTGCTTTTAAATTAAATTCATTTTGAATCAGACATGATTTCATCTGTAGAGGGAAATTCGAGTGAGAAAATTCCTCCTGGTACCTGTTCAAGAACTTGAGAGTTTTGCCTGGGACATTGAAAGATTAAAAAGACGTGGGACTTCAACCTTGGTCTTCCTGCTTCCATGGCCAGAACTCTATATCTGTTTACCATGCTGCCTCTATTCAATCTTTTTATTATCACAGGATCTTAGGCTTTAGAACTGGAAGGAACTTTAGAATTAGAAATCATCTAATAGAATGATCTCATTTTAGAAAAAATGGAGGCCCGAAAACCTTCAGTGTCTTCTCCATGTCATGGTTCTGCCCATGGCTAAGGTCTAAGTAGCAGAGCTGAAGGTTCAGCCCAGGTTGGTCAATTCAAAATCCAGAGCTCTTTCTGCTATGTCCTAACATCAGACCTAATGCAATAACAGATTGCATTGAATTAGTACCTAAACCAATCTAGTCAAGTCAATAAACATTTATTAACCTGGTATTCAACTATATATTTGCACTATGGGAAGACTGAATGAGCAAGGCTTCTCCAAAAGCTTGCTCTTTCCTAGAATGACCAGAGTCCCACCCTGCAGACATTGTACAAACAGGATATTGTGATGCCTCTCAAGATTTTCAGGGATTTCTGCTTTTCAGCAAGAAATTCTTTAAAGATTCAGTCAACCCTTCACCTTTTAATTTAATTTTGAAGCACATAATAAAATGACACTGTCTTTGGATGCTGTTTTGGTACTCGGTAAATTATTTTTTTCTTCCCAATTTTTTATATCTTCCCTTTATTCAGACCAAGGGCTTTTAACCTGGAGTTCCTGATTTTGAGAAAATTAATTTAAAAATTAAAAATTGATATAATTAGTTTCCTTTAAAATCTTGTGCATTTTATTAATTTACAAACACAATTTAAAAAAACGGGTGTAAGATTCACCAGACTATTCAAGGAGACTAGGACCCACAAAAGGTTAAGAACCCCTGGTTCATTTTATTTGGGGGGATGATCATAATTTTCGATTAATGGTTTTGTGTTGACGCACACTTGGTTTCCTTCCTGATACCCACTTTTGCATGTCACAAGAGGATTTCCTATTTCCTTTTCTCAGGTGTTGTAATTAACTGTCATGCTCTGAGTTTTATGGTCAACCAGGTACCACTCACCTAATTCAAATGGAAACTTGAATTACAGACTTTGAAAAGGGACATGACGAGATTTCTAGAGACTTTGTCTTTTGTCCAGGTCCATCATGCTTGGTTAGAGGTACAGTTGGCAATGATACTGGCATTGCATCTCCCCTATTTAGTCTTCTTATATTAATGAATTGAGTGAGCTGTTGATATTGGCCTTAGAGATGCAACCTTTGTAAAGGAATATGTCCCTCTTCACAAAACTGAAACTGGAACTTGGTTTTACCACCTTGATCCCAACCACACAGTAGACCCATACATTTCAACTGACAGATGGTGGTCTTTTTTTTAAAATCATAACACATAACTCTGGAAAGACATCCTATTTATTCAACATAAATCTTTGGAGCCACTTTGGAAAACAGAGTCTAAGGTGGTACAAGTTGGTACTTTTCTCTTAACCTTTGACTTTCCTTTGTCAAATTACTCTGAATTTACAGCATGCCATCAAATCTTTTACTAGCAATTAGGGGTCACCTTTGGACCTGACTTTCCATTATCATACCTCAGGTTACTGGTTCCCTTGGTGATGGCAGCTTGGTTTGCTCTAGTAAGAGTGATAAAATGGGGAAAAATCAAGTTTACTTTTCTAACATTCCTAATGAGCAGTCACAGGTTCATCATTACTACCTTATGCCATTTAGAGCATAAGACAAAGTTAGAATAACCAATGTGGTGGTGTGCTGAACCTGAGTAGTGTATATTTATCTATGAAAGACTTCAAATTAGTACCCTGTTAAACTGCATCCCATGAAATGTGACTCATCAGTCTGGTCTAACAAAAACTTCTTAGACCCAGATTTTGTCATTCAACTTGTCTGCTAACCCTCCAGGCTTTGAGTCATCTGAAAATCTGACAAACATAAGTCTCTGTCTCATCATTCAAGGTTCTGATAATAAGCAATCTCAGGATCCTGGAATCCTCTTGACTATCTCTGGGAGACCTTAGGTAACTCACTTAATGACCCCATGCCTCAATTTCTTCAAGGGCAAAATATTCAGCCCCCCTGGATTCCTCTGAGGTTCTACCCTCTCTAAATCTAAGAACCTCAAAGACACAGCTCAGATGAAATTTGACTTAAGACACACAGCCAAAAAAAATCTCAAAGGCTTACTGGTTTCTCTTTGTTTTGGGATGTGTTAATGCTCTGGTTAGCTGTTTGGAATATTTAAAAGATATATTCTGCTTTTAATCTGAACTTTCTTTTTAAACTAATTTGAGTATTTGGAGGGGGAAAGTGATACAAACTTAGCATAGGGTTCTTAGCCTAGAGGCCAAAAACATACTGAGGGTCCATGAATAGATTGCAGGGGGCTCATGAATTTGGTTTTAAAAGTATTTTTAACTCCGTTTACATGTAATTTCCTTTGTAATCCTAAATATTTTGTTTTATACATTAAAAACATTATGAGAAGAGATCCATGGGCTTTCCCAGATTGTCAAAAGGGTCCATGATTCAAAGCAGGTTAAGGACCCCCCCCCCAATCTTAGTCATTTGAGGTCCAGACAGAATTAAATGTCCTACACATGGTCACTAAGGTGATATGTGTTAAAGATAGGACTTGAACCCAAAGGTCCCTATCCATCATCAATCATCTATCCACCTCACCACCTGACTCTCAACTAGAAAAAAATTTCAATTCCTAAAGTTCTATTTTTTTTTTTACAATGAACTTGCTTTTTAAAATAACATAAATTTTTGATGATTGTTTTTAGGATGAGAATCATTTGTGACCCTTGTCGTCTCTGCTAAAACTACGTGATTCAAAATAACTTCAATTGCTACTCTGATCTCTTATGTTTTTCATAAAAAAAAAAATCTGTTTAACATTCAATGATTCTATTTTGTTTTACCCACTGGGTGGCAGCAAAAGACTATTGAGGACTATTAAAAACTTTCTGCAATTCAACTTTTTCTTTCATGTTATTAAGCTTTTGTGAATCTTTACTCTCATCTTATGTGACTTAAACTTCCTGGTTTGAAAGAAACCCTGGAATCCAATGTGACAGAATGGTGTGAGAGGCAAATAGGCATTAGAACCTCCATTGGTTATAAATATTAGTGGGTAACTGAAGAATTTGTTGTACCAAACCCAATTTTTAAAACTTCATTAGAACTGGTTTAACACTGAAAAGATCAAGTATATCAATTTAACTAGAAATTATTATAATTTTACTTTCAAATAAAACTTTCATCCTTTATTTTCTTTGTCTAATGGATTAAAAAAAATACACTATCTCAATTGATCAGTCAACCCTTTGAGATATTGTAAATTCTGGTCCTTCCAAATGTTTTTAAAATATCCAAGTGGGGGTAGCTAGGTGGCACAGTGGATATAACACCAGTCCTGGAGACAGGAGTACCTGAGTTTAAATCCAACCTCAGACACTTAATAATTATTACCTAGCTGTGTGGCCTTGGGCAAGCCATTTAACATCATTTGCCTGCAAAAAAAATCTTAAAAAAAAAAGGAAAACTAACATATCCAAGTGATTATGACACAGGGCTGTCCATATCTACCTCTATTTATCTATCATTTATGTTTCTATCTACCTATTTCACCAAGGTTTTTAAACAGTAATAGAAATAATAACAATAGCTAGTGCTATACAGCATTTAAGATTTGTAAAATGCTGTACCTACTTTATTTCCCAACAGCAAAACTCTGAAACCTATTGTCTATTTTCTAGCCATTTCATTGGCAGCTTCATTGATTCCAAAGCAAAGCAGGTTGTTCCTCAACAAAAGATTCTGCAGATGCTCAATGAGCACAATCACGCACCTGAGCAGGTCAAGCAGAAGCTTTCTGGACCTGGATGCCTTTGGAGAAATTCCTCTCAAGCATCTCATAGCTCAGCCTAAGAAGTTACCACTCAGAGAGAGGGAGAGCTCAAGGCTGCCTCATCTAACCTCATCCAGTGACCTAGAATGGAGGTTCCTTGAGGGCAGGCACTGTTTCACTTTGGTCTTTCTTTTCCCAACACAATGCCTGGACATGGTAGCTGTTTAATAAATATTTGTTGATTGACAGAGGTGGGAATTCTCTAATCCAGCTGCTTTTTAGCTCTCCTTAGAGATTAGATGGAAGGAAATTTATCTAAGTTTTTACTTCAGGGTCTTTATTTTCCAATCGTCCTACTGTTATATTAGCAGCTCTGCATGTCTGAGCAGAATGCTGACGCTTCCTTTGGAGAACATCCGAAAATTAAAAAATTAAGCCAATGACATCTAATTTTAAACTTCTGAAATACTTCGAAACAGCCAATCTTGACAACTTCAATGCTTGCAACCGATCTCCCTATTAGCATTCTAAGACTAGACTTTCAAGATAGTCAATTTTCTGCTATGAATCCCATTAAGGTGAAGCAGTCTGGTGTACCGGTAAGAAGGCTCGGCTTGATGTCAATTAGAAATGGGTTCAAATCCCACTTCAGACACTTCCTAATTAAATGGAGCAAATCACTTCCTTCCTGATCCTCAGTTTCCTTATTTGTAAGTTTGGCATTCTCTCACATGAGATTCAAATGAAATCATGTATACAAATCAAATCCTTTTCAGAAATGAAAGCACTATATATAGGAATCAGTTACTATTTTTTATTAATAAAGCCAATGGAGGCTTTGCAGTTAACTAGATTTAATCTCCAGATTTATCATAATTTTACAAAGAAGGATATCATAGTTTCAATAAATGCAAGGAATTCTGAAACTTATTATTATATTAGATTTGAAAAAAGGGAACTCCCTTTCCTACAGCAACACTGCCTACCTAGTCTCATTCCTATAAGATCAATTCTTTACCAATATAGCATCCTACCCTGATGGAAGACATTGATGCCCAAAGTCTGGTTATTTTTCCTTATGAGCTTTATTTCCTAAGGTGAGAGTCACATAGTGAATTGATTTCCTAACGCAAGGGAATTCAAAGCATAAAATAAAATAAAAGTTAAAAAATGGGATTGCAAAGGAAGCCAGTTATAGGGAAACAGCTTTCAATTTATGCTTAAAAACAAGTTCATGGTGGCAGCTAGGTGGCACAATGGATAGATCACCTGACCCTGGAGTCAGGAGGACCTGACTTCAAATTCGACCTCAGACATTTAATATTTACTTAGCTGTGGGACCTTGGGCAAGTCACTTAACCCCACTGCCTTTCAAACAAAACAAAACAAAAAAAGTTCATGGTTAAGCAGTCTTGTCTTTAAAAGATGCTCATAGCCCTGAGAAGTTAAGTGATTTACCCAACACAACTCAGTCAGGCTGTGACCCAGTCTCAGTGGCTTTGAGGATAGCTTTTTACAAATTTTTTTTAAAAAATTTATTTAAGGCAATGGGGTTAAGTGACTTAAGCCCAAGGTCCCACAGCTAAGCAATTATTAAGTGTCTGAGGCAGGATTTGAACTCAGGAACTCCTGACTCCAGGGCTAGTGTTCTAACCACTGCACCACCTAACTGTCCCTGAGGATAGCTCTTAATGGTATCTCTTGTGCTCAATAAATATTTGTAACTCCTAGGAGCCTAGATTCCATCAGTAATAGGAAACCAATGCCTGCTGTTTACCTGGGAATAATCACCAAACTGCTGAGAATAATTAATATAACTTTCCAATGCATGTTGTGATGAGGTTCCCTGAGAGATGGCATCCAGTATGTTGCTTGTGATTCCAGTCTGGGGTAAAGCATTCATGGTTTTACTGACCACTGGGGCTGGAAGTAAAATGAACAGGTTGGTGTTAGTGAAGGTCACACACCAGCAAAACATGGGGTCAAAGGAAATGGTCTTCCTATAGTCAATTATCATTAAATCAGACACAGATCAACATTTGCCAATGTGAGGTGATCTGTTTCAACCTATCACAGACTGACAGAATTTAAGACCTAGAAGGACCGCAGTCACTCCCTGGTCCCACCTGTCTAGTAAGTGAATGACCACCATAACGTCATTGATAACATCGTCTAGCTCTGCCTGGAGACCTCCAGTGGAGAAGACACCATGACTTCTGAAGGCAGCTCATTACTGGGACAGTTCCAGTTGGGAGGGAGTTTGGTCTGATATCAAGCCAAAATTGGCCTCATAATAACTTTCACCCATTGTTTGGGTTCCTTGCTCTGAGTTCAAGCAAATAAAACCTGGTCCTTAATTTTCTGTGACCCTTCACTCTATCTGTTCCTTTTCTGATCCACATGACAAGGACTCAAAATCCTTCATTCTCCTGGGACTATCACTGGATCCTCCCTAACTTCTCAACATCCCTTTGCATCCAGATTTGGACCCATAAAGTCTGACTAGGGAGGAGGACAAAAACAGTCACCTCTTTATTTCTGCAAGGCCTAGCAACCCAAGATGGCATTCCTTTATGCTGCCTATAGTCTAGAAAAACCAGTTTTATCTGGCGCCGTTTAATAATGTCTCATTAAAATGCAATACCTCAAATCCATATGCTTGAGAATTTTAAATTTTAACCATTTCAAAATGAAATCCTTCTAAAAATAAATCACCCCAATTCCATAAACATAATTTGACTTTTTCCCCTGACTTTTAAAATCATCATCCATGACATCAGACTGAAACCCAGTAGGATTTTTAACTTCTCTCAACTATTATTTTGGCCACCAGCATGTTGACTGTGTCTTATGTTGCCCCTGAAATAACTGGATTACTAATATGATAAACATAGTAGAATCAATATGTTCTTGATAAAGGCCCCTAGGTTTCTTTGCTGGGAAAAAAAAAAACATCCAGGAGCTTTTGAGACAACTATTTTAGCAGACTGGGACTGGTTCCTAACCCTCTGCCTCTTTTGGGCTCATTTCTACTCTGATCTGCCCCAGCTAACGTTGAAATAAGTCAGCTGTCCAACTAAATGCAGCATTCCATTATACTTATGGGAACGAAAGGGGTCACCATATTTTCCCTCTGGCATTAACCTTCAACCACATTGCTGCAGATACGTTGCAGAGCTCTCAGCTGCAGAGGTTTATAACAAGAAAAATATTTTCCCTCCAAAGTATAATTATATGCATACGCCAAGATTATTTTTGTTGGAAGACCCACATCATGAGGGTCAGATTTTTTTAATATCTCCAAATGGTAAAATCCTTTTGATGACAAAAACAGTCATTCAACCTGTACGCCAAGCCCTGGGCAGCCCACCTGCAGGGAAGGGGTAACATTTGGGATAGGGGACAACTTGGAGATCGACACAGGTTTTCAGTGACCTTGCAAAGGACTGTGGACAGGCTAAGCTGGAGGGGACCTTGCCTTACCTGGTAAACAGGCCCCAGGCAATACACTTGCCAAGTTCAAGTATGGATTGGTACTAAGCCGGATTTCTTTTGGTGGTTCCCCCAAAAGTGAAGTCTGATTTTTAGAGACAGTCTATTAAAAAAGAAAGAAAAAAAACAACATATGAGGACTTTACATATGAGGACACTAGATCGAGGAAGAGAAAAGTCTGAAGTCAAAAAATTGAAAGAGAAGAGGCAGAATTTGAGCTGGTGACTCAAACTCAGCTTGAACACTCCTAGTGACAGGCAGCTCACTACCCACCCAAGGCAAATGTTCCATTTTGAGTCCACACTATCTGATACAAAATTCTTTTATATAAGGAATTGAATTTTCCTCCAGAAAATGTCTATATCCCGACCTTCATTTTATCCTTTGGAGTCATTGGCCCTCTTTCTTTAAATACTTGAATATTACTATCATTTCCTTTATCCCAAATATTCATTTAATGGGCTAAATATGTCTGGTTTCTTGAGCTATTCTAACATGGTTTCAAGACCCCTTTAAGACTTTGTTCATCTTTTGCCCACTGAAGACTTGCTTGACCATGTCCCTCTTAAAATGTGTTACCTTGAACCAGCCCTTCTCTCAGGTAGCTGGAATAGCATACGGTGGGACTATTGCTTCCCTTGATTTGGAGACTAGCTTTTTATTAATATAGTCTAAAAGAGACTGTGTGGCACAGAGAAGACTGGAATGGAATTAGGAAGACCCAAGTTCAAATTTGCCATCTGACAAGTTTGAGGCATGTGATCCTCCCTGAATTATTTCATTTCTCAGTGGGCTAGGCAGTTCTACGAGGTGTTAAATTAAAGGTGAATTACTGAAGTGCCTCAAGTGGAGAGTTGCCATTTTGAATCCATTAATAATAATGATAATATTAAGCATGCTCAGAGCTAGAGGTCACACTTTTCTGTTCTAAACACAAAGTCAGAGATGAGAGCATCGAGCAAGGAAGATGAGGAAGACTCAGCCAAGTCAATTTAATACAATTCAACAAATATTTACTTCATGTCTACTCTGTGCTAAGGCTTGAGCTGGTGCTTGGAGAAATTTGTGGGCGGCATCCCAAACCCCAGGATAACCTAAAGCAACCCATGAGACCTCGCTGGGGGATGGTGTTGGCACCTGGGGATGCGGGGGCCAGGGGAGCAGGAAGGCGATCAATGGCCCCATCTCCAACATGGAGAACTACCCAAGGCTAGCGAGTGAGTACACCTGCCCTGGGCTAGCCGGATGGAACAGCAACATTTCTATTTGAGAAATTGCCAACTTCAGACAAAGTGTATATAACTGTGACAGTTCTGCCAGAAAAAACTTTCCAAGTTGTTAACAAAATTCCACAGAGATTCTTAAAGTAATAAGAAAAATAAATATTTACAAAAGTTAAAAATGGCTATTTAATCGTATTGCACATCCCAATTTTTTGTTTTTTTGGTTTTTTTTGCAAGGCAGTGGGGTTAAGTAGCTTTCCCAAAGCCACACAGCTAGGTAATTATTAAGTGTCTAAGGCCAGATTTGAACTCAGGTCCTCCTGACTCCAGGGCCTGTACTCTATCCACTGCGCCACCTAGCCGCCCCTCACATCCCAATTTTGAGAAACCTTTTCTATTCAATTGAGAGTATTTTTAATAGACAAAAAAGTTGGAACTAATCAAGGTGTCATAAACAGGATGGAATAAATATGACATATATTCTCATCTTCATATAAAGGAAGAGTCAATCTCAGTCTTCTTGATTGCAAATTCTCTCTTTGATACCCTACTCCATTTTGCAGTTTCAGAACTTACCTATTTATTAGGATTTCAGGAGGGGGAAAGTCCCCACTTTGGGAGAAAAAAATCAATTACTGCAAATAGGAATCACTTTAGAAAGTGTATATCTATATAATATTATATATTATGTAGTAAAATATATATAATATAATGTATAATATATAGTATATAGTAATATATTATGTAGTAATATATATTATATGATAAAAATATATTAATCTACAAAATATATTTTTTAAAACTGATTCCTATTTATATTATATCTACACATATACTTATATCTACACATATACTTATATACTTAAATATAGGTAGACTTTAAAAGTGATTTCTATTTCTGTATTCACTTACACATATGTTCACAAATATATCCTTTGAAAAGCAATTTCTATTTATCTATTATATATTCACACATATTTAATAAATAAAGTAATTCCATTCTCATATATATATATATATATAATATATAAACATACACATATGTGTGTATTTATGTTTTGTATACAAAGATACACACTCTTTTAAAAGTGATTTGTTTGTAGTTTTGTTTTGTTTTTTGCAAGGCAGTGGGGTTAAATGATTTGCCCAAGGCCACACAGCTAGGTCATTATTAAGTGTCTGAGGCCAGATTTGAATTCAGGTACTCCTGACTCCAGGGCCAGTGCTCTATCCACTGGGCCACCTAGCCACCCCTTGTTTATAGTTTTTGCATATTTCTTTCAAAATGGGGATTGAAATGCATAACATCTATCTTATTATTCAGTGTCATGGGGAGGGGGAGGAAAAGGAAGGGAGGGAGGGAGAGGGAGGAAGGAAGAATAGAAGAAAGGACAGAAGAAAAAGAAGGGAGGAAGAAGGAGAGGGAGAAAAGAAATGAAAGATTGGGGAAAGCAAGGAAGAGAGAAGAAAGGAGGGAGAAAGGAAAAAATAGAAGGGAGAGAGATAGGAAGGAAAAGGAAAAGAGAGGAAATAGGGAGGGAGGGAGAAAAATGTAAACTCCAAAGTCCACAAAAAATGAATGCTGAACGCTATCTCTACACGTAAATGCAAAAAATAGCCTTAGTTATCCTTATCCAATGGGAATAAGAATAGCGCCTTCCTCACAAATAAAGTAAAATAGGCAATATGCCTTGCAAACTTTAAAGTAGAATATAAATATTTCCCATTTTTATTAGCAGTATTCTTTTAATACAAAAGTTTTAGATTAGCTTTCCTTTAGTACAATTATATATTTTGTGCTTTTTCTTTCGATAATTGAAATATATTATTACTTAAGTTTTGGAATTCAAAGTAATTATAATATCAAGATATTTTAATAACTCATTTAATGTTAGGCTAAGAAAAAAATAAATACTGTTACCAATTTCACTTAACATAATCAAGAGGAAAACAGATTTTTCTGTCTTCACATGCCTCCCATATCCTTACCCCTGAACTTGCTTCGGTGCTTTTCGGCTGATTTTGTTGCCTGGGCTGACCTGTCCCCAAGCCTCCGGCCGCAGGATTTGTAAAGCCGGGAAGATAAGTCTGTGGCCCCGAGACTGTTCCTTCGGTCGATCCCAATGTGGTCGATGGCTTGTCCTGAGGAGTGCTTGCCCCTGGTCCACCTTGGCCACCCAGGTGCTGATTTGGAAAGAATGGCAAGATCCCCGCTCCTGCTGCCCAAGATCCAAAGGGAAGTTGGTTTAGGAGATAAAATCAAAGAGAAATGGAAAACCTTTTTATCACAAATACTTGGCAAAATACAGGATTTCTTGGGTGTGATTAACTTATAACAGAAGTCCTTCAAATTCATCTTGTATATGCATATATATAGATATAGATATATAAAATAATCTATTTCTTTCTTTCCTTTTCTCCTTCCCTCTTCTTTCCTCTTTTCCTTCCTCTCTCTCTCCCTTCCATTTTTTCCTTCCTCCCTCCTTCCCTCTCTCTTCCTTCCTTTCCCCAATCTTTCATTTTTCTCCCTCTCCTTCTTCTTCCCTTCTCTTTCTTCTTTCCTTTCTTCTATTCTTCCTTCCTCCCTCTCCCCCCTCTTCCTCTTTTCTCTTCTTCCTTCCTCCCATTCATTTTCCATCCTCCCTTAAGCAATTATTAAATGCCTACTATGTGCCCACCATTGTGGACAGGGCTAGGGAAAAACAACACAAGAATGAACCAACCTTGGGGCTCAAAGTGCTGACAATGGGGAAACCACATGCCCACATTTTAGTAAATAAAATTAAAGAGAGAAACTATACACTAGGAGAGCTGCCAGCTAGATGGCCAGGGCTTGTGCTGCTACCCCTGGGATTTCAGCAGAAGATGAAGAAGACCACTGGCACACTGGAAGGACCTCTTGTGGGGAAACTTAGGGGAAGACCTGGATGAATCATGTAGAGGGGCTAGAAGATCCAATCTCAGATACTTACTAGCTGGGGATGTGGGATAAGTCATTTAATCTCTATCTGCCTCAGTTTCCTCAACTGTATTAAGGGTATAATAGCAGCACTGACCTTCTGGGACTATTGTGAGGACCAAATGAGAAATTTGCAAGACATTTTGTAAATCTTAAAGGGTAAAATCAATGCTGGCTATTATTACTATCATTATTTGTTGGAGGGAACTTTCAAGAATTGATCACGTCACAGCTCCATTTGAGTAAAGACAGTCTTTTGGGGAGAGAAAAGCAGTAACAACTGAGAGCATGGCAAGGAGCATATAGGAAGAGGCAACGGAGGAGAGACGAAGTTTGGGATTCCAAGAGGCAGAGAAGAGGAGAAATTTCATTCTGGGTATAGTGGGATAGGCTGTGTAGGGATGGAATGTTCTGTACAGGAAGGAGAGAGTTCAAGGTGATAAAAGGAATAAGGAAAGCTAGGCAAGATTTGACAGTGGCAGAAAGAGCTTCAGAAGAGGGAACATTCTGGGGGCAAAGGGAACGAGGTCCAGTTTTGAGCCATAGATGCCCACAGGGTTGTGGGACATCTGGGGGGTGTCAACCAGTAGGTACATGGGAACTCCTCCTCCTCCTCCTCCTCTTCCTCCTCCTCCTCCTCCTCTGATGTTTCATCATGGGGATGACTTAGGGGTCTCAAAGTTGGCCAGTGGAATGAACTGGAAAGGTTTCAATTATGAACCTGTGACTTCACAGTGGGGAACCTTCTTGACTAATGCTGATCAGCAGTGCGGCCAGTCTGCAGTGTTGTCTAAGTGATTCAGGGACTTATCACACAGCTAGGATGTAACCTTGAGTCATTATCACATTGCCTGTCATGAAAGCATCTACCTTCACAAACTTCCATCATCCCAGTCACCAGTTCCCTGCCCCAATACAGAACTTATTCCATGTTTTAAATGTAAAGAATTTGAAGGGTGATAGTCCCCCCAAAGCAGAAAACAGTTAGCATTTATGTAGTTTTTTTAATTTTATAAAACATGAGATATATATATATATATATATCATCTCATTAGAACCTTACAAGAACCTTAAGAAGTAGGTGTTATTATTATTTACCATTTGACAGATAAGAAAACTGAGGCACCCAGAAGTTAAGTGACTTGCCCATGGTCACACAGCTAGGAAGTGTCTGGGACATGATTTGACCTCAAGTTTCCTGACTAACCACTGTCCTTCCTAAATGACTTAAAGGAAAAAAAAAACAGAGGGTCAAATTATGATCTCCAAATCTCACATCTGACTAGGCAAAATAAGATGACATTAGGGTACCTTTATGTTCTTCTCCCCGGTGCCCCAACTCTGCCTTCAGTGATGTTGCTGCCCCGGCTCCTAGTGCAGTCTGAAGTACCATAGCTGGAGGGTCACCCAGTAATCCAGGTTTCTACAAAAAAGGAAAAAAAAACATTTAAACACCTCTACTCCACACAAGAATTCCAAATGTGGTAAAAATGGAACCCCATTGAACATGTGTCTGCAATAGGAGGCTACAGTTGGTGGATCACTTCAATTTGAGATTTCTGAGTAAGGAGTGGGGTCAGGGTGGGGAGGAAGGAGGGGACCAGGCTGCCAAGAGAGGCAAACCAGCCCAGGACAAAAATAGAGTAGACCCCCTACAAAGTACAGTGGAATGGGGTCTGTGAATGACCTCTGCCATAACTGCTGAGTGAGGAGCAAAACAAGCAAAATCTATTCAACAATAGATTTTAATTGCTATTTAATTAAATTTAACAACTGCTTAATTAAACATTACACTTACGCTGTTTGCATGGATATTCTCTATCTTCATTAGTTGCTGCTGGGCCATTTGTAAGTAAGAGAGATTCTGAAGCAATAAACGAGAGGTATTGCTCATAACTGAATTCTGTTAGAAAATGATGGGGGAAAAAATCAGAACCAAAAAATCCTCTCATTGCATATGACATTCACCAAGAAACCAAAATCACCAAGTGGTATCTACTTACAGGCATTCTAATACCCCTCTTTTTTCAATTAAGATTAGAGGTTTATTCATTTAAAAGTCCTCAAAATGTATAAATTTTTGTACTTTATATTATTATTATTTATTATTATTCCCATTTTCAAACTACATGATGCATTAGGAAAAGGAAGAAGAGTACTTCCATAAGGCATACTCAAAAACCAGTCCAATTATTTTAATTTTAAGGGATAAATGGGTATAGAGATAAGTAAACACAATAACTTTGGAGGAGAAGATGATCACACCATAAGAAATTTTTCTCAGCAAAAGACAGAATACTTGAGGAATAAACCCACCTGTGAGATTCTTGGATATGACACAAGTTCTAATGAAAGTGCTGCCTTCAAGTGCCTATAGATCTCTCTAGAGCTAGGATCCCAAATGACTCACTTCATATTATAACTAAATCCAATCATAAGCCGTATTAACTTGTAAATTGCATTAAAGGACAACCATATTTGTAATACAAAAGTAATAGTATTTGTATTAATTGCAATTTGTATTAAAGATTGTCTGTATTAAACACAAACAAGCATTCAATGGAACAGAAGTTAGGAGCTATTTAAAATGAATTTATGAAACTCATCTCCAGTACTCGGGTAGCATTTTCATAAAAGTTTTCTAGTCGTTAAAACTTTTACCATATTCCTAAAGTCCTTCATAATGTTACAATTCAGAAAATAAGTTCAAGTAAGTAAAATGAAAGCACTCACTTGAACTCATTTTTCTGAAAAGTAGTTCTTGGTTGGCTTAGGGTTGGGTTGGTTTTGGGGGATTTTTTTGTTTTTTTTTCTAATTTTAATGAGATCCACCATCAGAAAGGGTGACACTGATCCTAATAACCATGGACCACATGGAGCCCTCACTCCGACTAGCCCATTTCCAAGTGTGCTTCCCATAAAGCCTGTCAACAACCAACTCTTATTTATTGATAAAATAGACATGATTAAAATTTTTAATGAAGTTAAAAAATTTAATGAAAGTAAAGTCATGTAAATTACAAGGAGGGCATCCCAATAGAGTCCTGGGTCTGGAGTAGGAAAAATGGAGTTCAAATCTAGCCTCCATCTTACAAGATGACTAGGTGACCCTAAGCAAGTCATTTAATGTCTGAGGGCCCTTGGCAACCTTCTAAAACGACAAACTGCAGAGAAAGGGGCAACAAGGGAATTTCCTCCTTTGAAAGTCTGCCATATCAATGAAATCACTGGCACAGGTCTTTCACTATGGTTATGATGATAGGGGTTTAGTCAAAAGGCAATGTCTTGATGACTAGATATGTTAAGTCCCAAGTCATTCTGTCCAACAGAGAGGGCACTCTGATGTCAATCAGCCTTTTCACCAGGCTCCTAACTGAAATCACAGTTTAATTTCAGATTAAACCCAGGATTGAAGTTCTGATCTTGTCAGAATGGCTCAGAGGAGGGGACAGGAATGATCTAAGCAGATCAATATGGCTGGCTGGAAACCTTCCTGAGGCCCTCAAGAGCAAAGACCGCAATATGTTGGGTGGTCCACTCTTGAGTTTAAAGTATGACCTTCTCAGGAATAAAGGTAGGAGATGGATTTACTGCTTTTCAACATAAGATTATTTTGGCCCCCAATTTAAGAATACTTACACATTATTTAGCCTTCTGATATCCTTGAATAATAACACATTCAAGTTAAAATCTCAGTGGAAAAAGTGGAACTATCTTCCTTGCCTGCTCTCCCAGAGCCAAAGCCTAAGCACTTAAGTATTTATTAACAATAGATTATTTCATATTTTATAGCAATTAAGAACTGAATTGTATTTTTCCAAGTCAGATACTTTAAAAAAAATCTCATTTTTCATTAGTATGTAGTTCAAAGTTCTCGAGAACTTTCATATTAATGACAAAAGTTTCCTCAAATCATAAAACCTAATGCTATTTTGTCTTGATATACATAGTGAGGAAGGCAATAACATGCTAGGTGGGTGCCACTTACCCTGTCGGTAATCCCAAGTTACCCAGACTTTGTCAAACAGGATAGGTAAGAAGAGATGAAACACCCTAAAATTCACAAGCCTGGACCATACCTGGTGTATTTTATTCAACTGCAAAAATGCAGGGGTGATGGATGGGTTCACCAGATGAGGCAAACTGTGAGGGGCTCCAAGAACTGCTGGAAGAAAAAGGGAAATTTCAGTTCCATGAAATAGTTGAAACTTTCATAAGACATTAAGCAACAAGGGTCATAGGAATACAAAATTGGTAAATGGGCAGACGCTCATCATTTAGAAGTGGAAGGGACTTTAGAGATAAGTGCATCCCCCTTCGTTTTTATTAATAAAGAAACTGAGTCACAAAGAAGTTAAATGTCACCCTGTTGGGGTCAGAGGTAGAATAGATTTCTTTTTTCAATTTCCTTGCTTGAGTCAGACTGGTAAAGTTGAAAGAGCTAATGTCCACCTAGCCCAGCTCAACTTACAGAAGAGGAAGATAGGGTCCACAGAGAAGACACAAAGCAAGTACGTGGAAGGATTTGGATGGAACAATGAATGGAACTACAGACCAGTTGAAGTATGGGGTAGCTACATGATACAATGGATAAAGCAAAAACGTGAAGTTAGACCAAGCCTAAAACCAAATCTAATCTCAGACACATACTAGCTGTGTGGCCCTAGTCAAGTCACTTAACCAATGTGACTTAATTTCCTCATCTCTAAAATGAGTTGGAAAAGGAAATGGCAAACCATTCCAATATCTCTTTTAAGAAAACCCTAAATGGAGTCCTGCAGAGTCAGACACATCTGAAAAGACAGAACAACAGTAAATTGAAGCATTCAAGATGTTGATATATGAGCAGAGAAAATGCAGGGGCACAAAGGTCTCTGCCCCCCTGTGGCTGACAGAACTGGGAATGTTTAGCCTGGAGAGAAGAAAATGGGGTAGAATGGGGTAACATCAAAATTATCTTCAATAATCTGGAATCCTGCCAAGATGAAAAGGGATTAGTCATCTTCTGCTTTGACCTAAAGGGCAGAACAAGGGTCCCTGGGAGTTGCTGAGAGGCAGATTGAAGTTTGACAGAAGAAAACACATGAGTTGGTGCTGGCCAGGGAGGCAAAGGGGCCTCCAGGACTGGTTGGAATGGGAGGCCAGTCTGGTGGAGGAGTCTGAAGAGATTATTATTCAAGCACGCATTGGAGAAGATGCATAGTGCATTGAAAACTGGAAACTCTCAGTTCAAATCCTACCACAGATACAAGCTAAGTGACCTTAGGAAAGTCACAGAGTCCCTAGGTCTCAAGTTTTCTCATCTCTAAAATTACAGGGTTGGACATAATGATTTTTAATCTCTCTTCTGGCTCTAAATCAATGATCCTATGACCTTTGAGGTTCTTTTCAATTTTGAGATGTTAGCTATCATTCCATCTCCCTTCTCAAAGTTCCCAACTCAATTCAATTCATTCCAGCAAAAGTTAAAAACTTGCTATGTGTTGATCACCATTTGGAATCACTGAGAAAATCCCAAAGTTAAATGGACAAAGGTCCCTGGAGTCACAGGACTTATGATTTATGAGAGGGACCCAACATATGCAAAAAAAGTATAATACAAAATGAGCCATCCCTAATAAGAGATGAGGTGCAGAGAGAGAGGGTCGAGATGTGGAGCTGTGGTCTTGGGAAGCTTGGACTCGCTTAGAAGCAGTAAAAAGAAGGAGAGAGAGAGAGAGAGAGAGAGAGAGAGAGAGAGAGAGAGAGAGAGAGAGAGAGAGAGAGAGAGAGAGAGAGAGAGAAAGAGAGAGAGAGAGAGAGATAATAAAGTATATAAGAGAGAGAGACAGAGAGGCAGAGACAAAGAGAGAATGGCAAATGGAGAAAGTCAGATCTGTCACGGCTGATGAAACTGGGTCCCCCCCCACTACCCTCTCCCTTCCTTTAATCTCGTCCTAGCCCTCTCTCCTTTCTCTTAGCTCAGTCCTCGACTCTGCTTTAAAGACTGACAATCCCATCATGCTGTGGGATGCATCATCGCAGCTTCCATCTTTTCTCTGGTTTTTGCCTCCATAATGCTGAGTCCTTTTGACTGGATGCGGAGGCAGAGTAGATTTGGGGGCATCTCTCCAGAAGTAGGATGTAGATCCCTGAGCCCTGGATAAAGGGTAAACGCTTTGAAGAGAACGCCTTTCCCAGCAATTACCCCCTGCTGGCTCCCTCTAACTCCTCACATTCTATGGGGCAGGAGGAAAAATTAATGGGTTTTGCAGTGAGGTTCCAGTCAATGAGTCTATCAGTCAGCATTTATTAAAAGCTTTCTACTTACCAGGCAAAACATCGGCCATACAAAGAAAAGCAAAAACAGTCAAGGTCCTCAAGGAGATTATATTCTAATAGGAGAGACTGTGCAAAAAAAATTGCATATCCAAGATACCTGAAGTGGAAGTAGAAGGTCATTTCCAAGTAGTAGGGGCTGAGTTCAAAATGGGAGTAACCTTGCAGCCTCTGCTCCAGAGGCTCCCACTCTTTGGGTTGGTGGGGCAGCTCCTCCCATTATTCTCAGACAATTAAAGCTTAAATTGCCTCCGGGAGCCATGATTGTAGACCACACTACAGTTTTCTTCAAGTTAGATTGATAGAGAAGGTCTAACCCACATTTGGCCCAATATAGAAAATACACTATGAACCAAAAGAGACTCATCCACTGAGTCACTCGAGCCACAGATCCCATAGTGAAGCTTCTATTCTCATCAGCCACATTTACGTATTTTATTTTCATATTTTCCTAAGCCCATGTTAGTTCTCCCAACAGAATGTCTTCTCTGTGGCAGCAGGCATTGGTACACTCTTGTCTTTGGCATACAGTACTAGGCTCGATTGGTTGACTGTCTCCATTCCTGATTATCATTCTCACCTCATCTCAAGCTTGGCACATAATCTCCATTAATTAATGTTATTCATTCATTCATTCATACATACACTATCTCTTACATAAAGTCTTTCCGGATTCTGAAAATGACCCTGTTTCTACACAAACCCACACCCATCCACAAGAATCAGATCTTCACCCACAACTCCCTAGAGCTCCCAACCTGGTTCCTCACACCATTCTTAGCTCCCTTCCTTCTCCTTACTCTCAGTGAAGCGAAATTGTCTTCTTCAAAATGTTCCATCTTGCTATCCTTCCACTAGTGGTTGGGGGACAAAGGGAGTTCCAGGCTTACTTACTCAGCTTGTGGAGGAGATGAGAGGGGAGGGAAATCTTATATCCCTATAGTGGAGGGAGATGTGTTCCTAGCCAGAGTTAGAACTCACACATGTAGTTTTCTGTAGGAATACTATTACACTTGGAAGCTTGCATACAGGTATAGTTTTACTTGAGTTGCATAAGGGGTTCAAAAGGCTTTTGAGAGCCAGCCTGGAAATGGCATACCCACCATTCTATAACAATGACTAGAGAGGAAAATACATTCCCTATTGCAAACAACTGACTTAACATTTTTGGAACAAATTAAATTTTTGGAACAAATAGTTCCTTGACTGACAACTAGCCATCTATGAAGACTGTGAAACAATTATTAAAGGATAATATTGTTAGAAAGCAATTCTGCCTTGATCGTCTTTTGATGAAAGTAAAGAGAAAAAGAAAGATGCAGCAGACCTGCAACTTCACAAAGAAAAGGCATATTCAAACTCTGACCTTTGCTAAGAAAGTTCTCTTCTGTTAATCATTATCAACTATGTAACCTTATACCAACCCTGAGAACAATCTTTATGGTTTGATATTTGTTGAATGAAAAAAATACTCCACCTCCACATTCGAAGAAGTGCGTCCAGTTTGGACACCTACAAAGCATCATGGCACCATAGTGCCCATCTCTTTGGCAGAGAGAATCCACTCAGATTAAAAAAGGGAGACATGAATAGGAGCACTATGGAAGCAAAGGAGGGGGGGAAAGGATAAATATGAAAGTGTGGCATTGTCCTTAAGAAAGATGGTAGGTGTTAAAAGTCAGGATGAGCAGAAGTTGGTGAAGAAGGTAGTAAAATGAAGAAAAGAAGATCCAAGAAGGAACAGTACTGATGCTCATTATGGGAGGGGACAAAAATGACTGATGATGCTTTAATTCTGATCTCCTCTCATTTGGGAAAGGAAGGAATGGAACAAAAATCAGTGAATGAATAAAAAATATAAGCACTTATTAAATGCCGAGAATTATATAGCAGTCATTGGGGAATGGAAGAACAAAAGTGAAATAAATAACCCCTTCCTCCGAGGAGTTTTCATGCTAATAGGGGAAGACAACATAAATAAGGGACTGTCACAGCTTATTCGCAAAGCTGGGAGATGGCCAGGAAGTTTCATGGTAATCGGATTCTGGGCAAGACAAGGTGCAAGCTAGGGAGAAGATAAGAAAGCACCCAAGTGCCCTGCAGAAATTTGCCATATGCATTAGATCGACCACAAATTCCAAGTCTAAAAGCAGTAGCAGGTGTGATGGCTGAGCCACTGCCAGTGATTTTTGAAAGAGAATGGAGAATAGGAGGTATCAGAGGAATGGAAAGGGATAAACACTGAAATTATTAAAAAGAGGAAAGAACGCAGGTTGCAGACCTAAGGCCAGGGAGCTCGTCTTCAGTTCTTGGTCAAAAGCTAGATGGTATCAGTAAAAGGAAAGTCAACAATCACTTAGAAAAGGAAGCAAGGGCTATGAAAAGCCAACATGACTTCATTGTGGATAGGTAAATCCAGACTACTTCTGTTTTTTAAAGGGACTAATAAATCTTGTAGAAAGTGGATGCTTTTTTCTAATTTTATCTCAATTTTACTAAAGCATGCAAAAAGGTATGAGTTGGATGTTCATACAATTAGGTTGATTAGAACTGTATGCCTAGATGTATCTAAGGAGTAATCATGAATGGTTCTCTGATCATCTTGGAAAGGAGTACCATCAGGATCTGCACTTGGCCTGGTATACTCAATAGCTTCATCACAGTCTTGGTTGCAGGTACTAAATGTAACACATAAATAGATGATCCAAACTAGGAGGGAGGGCTAAACTCAACTGAATTAGGAGCCAAAGAGATCCAGACAGGTTGGAGCACCCCACTAAATCTAAGAAGATAAAAGTCTTATACTTGGGTTTAAAATTCAGATCACCTGGAAAACATCTGGGGTTTTAAGTGAACTTCAATTTCAACCATCATTTTAAGAAAGGGTACAGCCATGCTTCACCTCCCATCTGGTCTCACCAGACTCCTCCTGCTTCCCTCTGGCTACTTTGCCTCTTCCTTTCGCAGTTCTGCTATCTTGTCCCCTTTATATGTTGTCTTCCTTCATCAGAATGTGAAATTCTAGGGGCAGCTAGGTGGCACAGTGGATAGAACACTGGCCTTGGCGTCAGGAGGACCTGAGTTCAAATCCAGTCTCAGACACTTAATAATTACCTAGCTGTGTGACCTTGGGCAAGTCACTTAACACCATTCTCTTGCAAAAATAAAAAAAAATTTAAAAAAGGAATGTGAGGTTCTAGAGGAGAGGCAACATCTTGCTTCCCTGTATGTGTGTCCCCAGAAATTAGCATAATGCACTGCATATTATAAACATTTAATAATGCTAAATCCAAATTTTTATATTTGCACTTAAGTGCATACATGTTCAGTTCTATCTTTATGATACTGCAGCAAAAGTGCTACAAATAGCTACCCCCAAAATATAGTGTAATCTTAGACTACAGTGAGAGAGACTACCTTGGTAGATATACCTGAGGAGCCAGTGTGAGTAGTCTCTGAAAGATTGTGGTGCAGGCATCTAGGACCAGAGAAATGACCGTGTACCTCTTAAACCCTTGCCTGACTAGACCACATCTGGAGGATAGCAGTTTTCCGTGCCACATCTTTAGGCAGGACATGAAGAGGCTGTGGATGCAGAATAGCAATGATCCTAGATTTTATGCTCTGTGAGAATCAGTGAAAGGTGATGGGGATGTTTAACCTTAAGAGAAGGGTTAGGGAGGGCAGACTCTTAGAGTATGTGGGGGGATGACGTGGCTTCCTCTGCTTGAAAGGTCCAAAGTTCAATGAGTTGAAGTTACAAAGAGGCAAAATTAGGCTTCATGTCCGGAAAGACCCCTTAACAATTGGAATGATCCCAAAAAAATCGAATGAGATGCCATGGGAGGGGAAGGGGGAGGGCTCTTTCCTCAAGGGTGGTCTTCAAGCAAAGGTGCAAAGACTATTTGGCGACTATTCTATAGACAAGATTTTTCATAGTTTGGACTGCATGGCCACTGAGGTCCCTGCCAACTCAGAATTTTGAGATTCTCTATGATACTTCAATACTTCAAGATTTCTAATGTTTACTTCTTTTTTAATGTTGTTTGAAACATAGGGTTACAAATGTGTCTTTCTCATCAGAGTTCCAAAGTTAACATAAATTCTGAATTTGGAACATAATGTATTTTAACAGCTACGCCCACCTGGCTTACCAGCATGTCCATGTAACTGTGGTTGAAGCAAAATCTGCAACATGGCGGGGTTGTTTAAACTCTTCATAATCTGGACTGGATTTGGCTCTGGAAGTAAACCCTTTCGATTATTGCGCATCTTAAATGAACACAGAAATAAACAACATTAGAACCAAGATAAATGCAAAAGACATCATTTCTTTAATCCTTGTTAGGGGAATAACCATATGTTTAAATCAAACCTCCCATATTTATCTTCCAAACAAGCTCACGTATGGGTTTCATTGGTTATAAAAGTCTATCTCGATTTAAAAATAACAACATATTTGTATTACAGCTCTATGGAATCTTTTCCTATGCAACATTTCAAGACAAGATGGATCAAGTACATATAAAGAAACTTTTGTACTATTATCAAAATAATTGATAGACTCTCTTATCACAAAACTGTAAATGTCAAAATGACAGAGGTATAAAAGAAATCAGAATGTACTATTAGGAAAAGATCTCTCAGGGGGCAGCTAGGTGGTGCAGTGGATAGAGCACCAGCCCTGGAGTCAGGAGGACCTGAGTTCAAATCTGGCCTCAGACACTTAATAATGACCTAGCTGTGTGGCCTTGGGCAAGACACTTAACCCCACTGTCCAAAAAACAAAAACAAAACAAAAAAAAAACAGAAAAAGATTTCTCTGCATGACAGGAGGACCCTATCAATAATAAGACTGCTCTTGGGATCACAGTATTTCAGCCACCCAGAGTTAGGAGGGAGGGATCTCGGTGGTCATCTTGTCCACACTGTCCCCAAATAAGAATTCCCACTACAATATCCTCATTGAGTTTAGAACCATCCAATCTCCAGTAAGAGGGAGGCTTTCAAGGGCACCCTTCTAAGACAGCTTGGATCTTAAGGAAGTTTTTCCTTACACCAAGTTAACCTCACCTCTTTACAACATCCACCCACTGCTCCTAGTTCTGACCTGTAGAGTCAAGTGGCAGAAATCTAATGATGCTTCCCCAAGACTTCACAAAACTGAGGCCAGCTTAATGGCCCCGAGTCTTCTCTTCCATAAACTTGAGGAATTTCATAGCTCCTAATTGATCTTCCATAGACATTAGCAATACTTTTCCTAATAGGAAGGTTCCTGAATAAAAAACCCTTGTGGTCAAGCTTGGCTTCCAGAGAGACATGGAGCCATGAATGGCCTCTTTCTCTGGACCTGTTCATTCAGCCACATCTAAATGCATCTTCCCGTCCAACTCCATTTTAGAAGCAAGCGGTCCAGGAGAGATGCAAGCTAGTATAAACACTGGCATGTCCCCGATCTAATATTGAAAGGTGAGGCTAGTCTAATGTGACTTGCTCTTGGTAAAGGCACCCTGGCTCTCTTTGATCAGCACATCCCTTTCGAGATGCTCACAAACCATCCTCTTAATCATGTCTGCCAGGAAGGGAAGGGAAGTTGAAAGCACATTCTTCAATATACATCCTCTTGGTGACAGCTAGGTGGTGCAGTGGATAGAGCACCGGCCCTGGAGTCAGGAGGATCTGAGTTCAAATTCAACCTCAGACACTTAATAATTTACCAAGCTGTGTGACCTTGGGCAAGTCACTTAACCCCAATGCCTTAAATAAATAATATATATTTCCATTGCAATGATTTTAGGCTTGATTTAAAAAATTTTCTTGTAGTGAATTACTTAATTTTTCCTTCTAAGAGCACTTCTTCAATAGCTTGGGATGGAGGGAAAATTGGGAAGGAAGTTTGTCCTAGTGGATAGCCCTGGATTTGCAGTCCAAAGATATGCCTCGGGCATTTCCTAGCTGTATGATCCTGGTCAAGCCACTTAACTTTTCTTAGTCTCAGTTTCCATAACTATAAAATGGGGATAAAATCCCAGCATTGTTTATAATAAAAGCCCCTTGCAAACCTTAAAGTGCTGTCTAGCGAGGCTTGTTCTATTTGTTAATGTTGGTCAATCAAATGGAATGAATGACTGAATGAGAAAATCTCTGGACACAACAATCAACTATCTTAGAGAAAGGAATCCAGGACCAACACTCATTTAACTCCACTGGGATCTGTGAGAAGCAATTGTTTCATTTCTGTGAAACTGTCTGTGTTCCTTACCATTCTTTGGCCGGCAATGAGCGCTGCTAGAGTACTCCGCCCAGATGCTCCCGGGGCGCAAAAGGACACCTGGACTTGGTTTCCCTTGATCATCATCCCGTCAGTCGCCTGCTGAATTTCCTCAGCCTGTTCTGCGGTGTCGTATTCGACCACGGCAAACCCGTCAGCGTAGTTCCCTTCATCCTGTGCCAACTGACCCAATACATATTTCATTTGCAAAGAGGTAACCGAGAACTGCTTTGAAATATTTGTTTACAAAATTCACCTGGTTTAAAAGATGTCTTTACATTTTTCAAGGACTTACTGATTGTGGGAAATGATGCTGATCAACTAAACAAGTCATTGTGGGGAGCATGTTGCACATAAGTCATTCTAATATCATCTAGAAAGGGAAAGGGAGACTGCGGGAGGGACAGATGGAGACCTCCAGGATATGAAAACACAAAGAAGGCCTCCAACATATTGGGATGGATCCACAATGAAGTCTTTAGAGAAAAACAAGGACAAGAATTGTACAGGGTAAGAAGATGTGGGAGGTTTCAATTTGTATCCAGAAAGTTGAGAAATAAGAGACGGAAGCTGCAAAGAGGAAAATAGAAGTTTGTAGTAAGGAAAATGTCCCTAATGTCTATTTCCAAAATGGAAAGTTTGCTTTGGGAAGTAGGGGCATTCTACCACCATTGGAGGTCTATAAGTAAAGGGAAGGGGAAGGGAATAAACCTAGATTAAATCTATGTGACAAGGCGTTGTGCTAAACCCTTTACAAATATAACTTCATTTGAGAGGCAAGATAACCATTTATTATTCTGTCTGTACTACAGGGGATTCTTTTCCAGGTATGACTAGATGGTTAATGAGGCTTCTTCTCCCACTATGCAGTAGGAGGAAGATACCTATAGGTTGCTGAGTGGCCCAACAGGCAGAGTGCTGGACTTGGAGTCAGGAAGACTTGAGTTTGAATCCAGTCTCAGACACCTGGCATCTGGTGGTCCTAGGGCAAGTCAATCTCTCTCAACCTCATCTTCCCCATTCGTGAAGTGGGAATAATAACAGCATCTACCTCACAAGACTGTTGTGGGAATCCATGCTTTGCAAAATATTCTGTAAATGCTAGCCATCACCACCATCATCATTCACATTTCCCAATGTTGGAATATGACTTTAGGTGTTTCAAAAACATATTCATAGTCTCAATGTAATGACTAGTGCTGGGTTTTTTATTTTCTTTATTTTCATTCCAAGTACTGCCCATCAATCTCTTTTTTGTTTTGTTTTTGCAAGGCACTGGGGTAAAGTGACTTGCCCAAGGTCACACAGCTAGGTCATTATTCAATGTCTGAGTCTGCATTTGAACTCAGGTCCTCCTGACTCCAGGGTCGGTGCTCTATCCACTGCTCCACCTAGCTGTCCCAGTGCCCATCAATCTTAAGAGGTTTAGGTTGGCCACTTCCATTCTTTAAAGGACCTATCAGACTATCAATACTCAAAAATACAGCAAAGCAATTTTCAGTAATAGAGAAATGAGTCTATAAACTCAGTGTCAAACTCAAAGAGAAACTAGGGCCACTAAATATACATAATGATCTATGGGCTGCAAATTGACATTATCAATGTTCTATTCTATTTTAATTTATTTTATTAAATTTCTCACAATGACAATTTAATCTGGTTAGAAAAAATGCTTACGTCTTGTACTGAAGAAGGGCTCAGACAGGATGTTCAAACACCCTTCTGCTCTTTTATGTTTATTTCAATTGGTTTCATGGAGAGAAGAAAAGAGGAAGAAGCCATAAATCTTCTTCTTGTTTTCTTTTAATGTTATCTCTAGAAAGCACGGTATTGTGCATCAATCAGTCAATCAATCAATCAACAAACATTATTTAAGCACCTAGGGCATACCAAACACTATGGTAGGCACTGGGGAAATGAAAAGTCAGAGAATAGGAACTGAGTCTGGAAGACCTTGGTTCAAGTCTCACTTAGGACACAAACCCTAATGTACCAGGTAACTCTCTAGGACTATAAGTCAGAGGGTGAGTGATGACCTACAGGAATAGCTGGAATTTCCTCATTTAGATTTCCATATCCTAATGAAATTACAAGTGGGGGGGGAGGAAGGAAAGGAAAAAAAGGGAAGGCAGGAAAGGAGAAAGGAAAGAAATTCTTCTAGTACATACCAAAAATAAATGTTTGTTAGATGAATGTATATAAAGTCAAAAGCATATTTACTCTGGGGGTTTGTTTTGGTATTTCTTGCTTTTATCTAATTAACTTCTATCAAAGTCTTTTCCCAATGTTTCATTGGAGTGTGGAGTTAACTCTCGGTTCTCAAAGCTTTACCGGTGGAATGTAAATCTGAATAGATTCTCCCATCAGTCTTCCATCATCGTGTCTATTTGTTGCCTAAGGACCAGATTGACTAAATTCAAAGGGATTCTGCATTAATTTGGCTTCAAGGATTTAAATGATTTAACCATGGGAACACTCAAAGGCTGGCATGAAGGTTGCATTCAAATATAAGGAAATTACATATCTTTATATTACTTATCCTCACAGTAGTAACCTTTTTTTTATGAACAGGGTAGCATTTTATTTTTTTAAACCAAACATCAAAAGGGAACTAATTGACTCGCCATCCATTGGAAGCCTGGCATGTCTTGGTAATTGTTCTTAAATATTAATGGAAGGGATACCTAGTTTGCATTTTCTACTTAGTTACTAGATATAAGTTATTTGACAAAAATGAAATACATTTTTAGAGTTTTTCAAACTGGAAGTTTATCAAACCTCCAATGAGAATAAGGTTTAATTTTTTTCCATGGAATTGACCATTTTCATTTTTATTTTTTGATATCCTTTGCTCAAATCAATCTGCTGAGGGCACATTTAAATGATTGAAAAGCATTTTTCTCTTATGGTAACAGCAATAGAGATGCTTTTTTATATGCCACAGAGGCGTTGGTCTTCATCTAAAACCCATGAAGAAATAGAGTCTCAAGTTGCATTATTCCCAATGATTGAGCCTGAATGTATTTATCATCATTGACTCTTTCTCCATACTTTAAGAAGACTTTCAAACTCCAGGCCCTTGAAAGGTACTTACCTGACCAAATACGGGCTTATGACTAAAGGAGAAAATTTGCAAGAGCTCTTGGGAGTCCGTGAAGTCCCTGGG